>NC_083625.1:27655925-27928934 GCF_963584025.1 Labrus mixtus
AGAAAGGGAAGCTCTGTAGACAGCAGACACTATGCAATAAACTTGGCACACATGGTCACATTCAGAATATTTCTCCTGACTCAGACTAAAATGGCAGCAGCCATCATGCTGGAAAGCCTAACTTTCAGTCACCCCAACGACAGGCTGAGAGCTGGAGCTGAGGCGGGTTTTAAGGCTCTGGATGACCTGTTACATCGCGCCCACCTGTCAATCATTTCAGCTACATGCCTAACTATGGATAACACGTATCGTTTAGAAAATCCAAACGGAGCCGTTTAAACAATAAAATTGTGCAGTGTGTGCCCATGATGACAATATCTAATCAGACCTATTTCATTTTTTGTACCAGCCTGTAAACATGTTTATTCATGCTGTGAAAATGTGTGTGTGTATGAGACTTCCTGTGTTCCTGGAGCCAGCCTCAAGCGGACACTTGACAAACTGCAGAATTTTGCACTTCAGCGTTGGCTTCATTTCCGGTTTAAACCGGAGGTTGCTGCTTGGACTAAAATCAGTGGGTTTTTTTTTTCAAATAAATATACAAATAGATAATTCGAAAAGAAAAAAAAACATTTTTTTTTTTGTCAATGCATAAAAAATGACACGCATTCTATTCTGCTTTTTTTTCATGTATTCCATTATATTATTTCACAATGACAAAAAAGTTACACTTTAAAGTAAGGTCTCAATATTCACCTTTAACTAGTTATTTATTAGCATGCTAATTATTAGCATACTAGCACTTTCTTAGTTTGCCATAATAGGTATAGAGTATGGGGTCATGGGGCGGCAGTAGCTATATCGTAGGGACTGAGCTACCGACTTGGGTTGGGAACCGGAGAGTCACCAGTTCAAGTCCCGTTGCGGACCAAAGTATGGAAACTGGTTGGGTAGCTGGAGAAGTGCCCGGTCACTTACTAAGCACTGCCCAGGTGCCATTGAGCAAGGCACTGAACCCCCAAATGCTTGGGCTTTGCTCTGTCATAATATGCAGCTCCTCACTCTCTCCATTAGTGCATGATTTATAAAGTATGTAAAAGAAAAAAAGTAGAATAAGGTACAAATAAGAGCTTAATGATGACATATAAGCAGCCTGTATGCTAATAATTAGCATGCTAATAAACAGCAAATAAATGTTAAAATATTTCTTAAACACATTACTTCCAAGATTGAAAAAAAAAACAACCAACCAATTTTTTAAGGTGACAAAGCAGATCTATTCCTAACAACACTGTGCATGTGAAGACAACACAGATTTATTAGTCATGACTTATTCTGGCAAATTTAAAAGTATTAGACGGATATTCTGGCCCCTGACCTTTTTTATATTTTGGTGTGATTCTTCCACACATCTCAGAAATGTCTAAATTTAATGAGTAGTCACACGATCAGCAGTGGAAACAACCTCAAACAGATTTTAAGATGATACTTTGTGTCTGACTTTGGCTCGAGGTATTTTTAATTCAAGGACACATCAGTCTGTTATGATTTCTTTTTTTCAAACTCTGCTCAGGAAATCTTTTAACTCCTCGATCAAATATCTGGAGGCCACATCCGACAAGAAAAAAAAAATCTGTTCGACTCAAGTATAAAAAATATCATTGAATCCAGAGAGAAAGCAGTGACATGAACTTGGTGATGGAGATGCCGAAAACAGTTCATAAACCTGATTCAAGAAGAAAAAAATATTAAAAGTTTTTTTTTATCTGAGATGAATCAAATGTTGTGTTTTATGTTGGGTTTTTGGACCCTAACCCTTTCTGAAGAGTGTGACAGCCAGTTCAGTTTGGTCTTTAAGGAGAGTTAATTGGAGTGAGGATCAAAAGCAGTTTCTTTCCATACTTTTTTGAAGATAGCAGATTAAGAACAGTGGTTCCCAACATGTTTCCCCCTGTGAGCTCCCCTTTTTGTATCTAAGAAAAGCTGAGCCCCTAAGGAACCACACAGAAAAAAGTGATAAATTGCCAAAATAAATTAACATCAATATTAATGTATTTAATGCATTAAATCCATAGAGGTCCAAACACACTTCTTCACACTCTTATAGAAAGACCTTTGTATAAGCTACCCAGTAAGTGTTATCATGTTAGGATCTTACTTAATATGTGTAAATCTAATGTTGACTTCAGAGCAGGCAAATATTGAGCAAACAAGGGTCACTTAAAAAAAAGTATTAGACTATTGACTATTTCAACCTCTGATGATATTAATGATACTAATTTCTGTGTAATATTTACAGAGTTTTTTTTAGTTTTTTTTTTTACAGATAATTTATTTTAAAGTCAGAATTGTTGTCCTGATCCCTAGAAAGTTTGCAGGTGACATCTTACGAATAATGCGGCACAGTCGACCCTCACTTTTAGCAGATCTTTGTCACTATGTGTAGCTATTAGCGCTAGTGTTTGTGAAAAAGACGATTTTTGCATTTAGGCTAATTAGCATAGAAGGGGGGGGCAATTTTTCCCAACATGCATAAATATGTTCAACCAGCAGCGGCGCACAGAGGTGCTGTTTGCTCTGCAGGACAGTTAGGGGTGCACTTAACCATTTGTTGGTTTTGTGAATTAGACGCTGTCTTTTTGACTCATTTGCACAGGTTTAGTGGGGTGCTTAAGACACGCAATCCTTTTTCTGAATCAGGCCGTTGAACTTTATCCAACGTTAGACTTCACCAAAGACTGTGACAAGTCATCTGCAGCAACTCAAGACACTTTTTGGTCGATCATGCCAACGTGTGTCAGCTTTAAACCAAAGTTATCTCTGCTTGTTTTCCACTTCTCTAAATGCTCAGTCTGGTAACTTCCTACAGAGTTAGGGTCGTTTATCTCCACACACAAGTGGCTCCTCAGGAGGACCTGTACATTTTTCCCCTCATATGCTTCCTTTTCAATAACAGTATTTTTGTGGTCCGCTCGCAGCATCGGACCTTTTTAAATTGAATTGAGTTGTGAGTGGAAGCTGGAAGCCGCGATAGGCTGGTTTGATGCATTGCTTCATGCCTCCAGTTTGCCTGTAGCCATTTAGAGGACGGCATGCTGAATCCTGAATCTGACACGTTTCATCTGTTCAGAGCTTAACTCAAAGACCATGGCATTAAGATTTTCTTATTTTTAGCTGCTTGGGATTTGGATCCATTGTAAGAATGACATTCAATGTAAATCAGTGGTTGTACACAAATGACTGTAAGCCTCAGGAGGATAATGTAACACCATAAAACAGATATATCCTACTCCAATCCCATTGATAACAAGTTTGGGTTTTCAGTTGTACTTAGCCTGCCAAGATTCAAGCTACATCTAACACCTCAACAATATGTGTTTTTCTAATATTAGAGGTTTGAATTACACAAAGGAGCACATGGATAACCAATATAAGAGCAAATATCTGATCAGTATCTCTTAACCCATCCCTTTGTAGGGTATTAAAGATGAAACTTGGAAACACACTGATGTGTAGGATGACTTTAGGATCCTGGTCTTCCTTCTACGTTTAGCTGCCAGTAATGTGCACCATGTGGGAGATTAGGAGTGGATCTCTCTGCTGCCCTTTCAGAGTCTGGGTTGAGATGAACATGAAGTGAACAAAATAAGGGCATCACCTTACAGGCTGATCATATCAGAGAGGTGACTGGCCTTTCTTTTCTTTATAAAAGCTTCAATTCTCGCTAGCCTACAAGTTCTGAACTGTGGATCTGTTCCAAGGGACCTCATGCTCAGTGAAGTTAGTGTAATCATGGATTTATTGTAATATTGTGTATGTAAATATCCAAATCCTTGAAAACCAAAGATCTAGACTTAAAATGAATGCATGAGGTGCATTGATCTTGTTGTTTGTAGTGTTGTCACATTCTGTAGTAACTTTTGATGCTTACAGTATTATCTAAAATCTGTGTATTAAAAGGTTTTAGTTGGGGTTGTTTCTGTTGTAATGTTTATAATTATTAATAGAATAGTATCATATTTGTATCAGTATCATGTATTTGGTCTATGTCAGACAACAGCACCAGAGCACAAATGGCTCACAAACTTTGCATGTTAACAGCCTTGCTTACTGTATATTCTGTTAGCAGGTACAGCCTGTTCCAATGGGTACACTTCTAATAGGCAAGAAGGAAGACCTTCATAGTAAATGTCAAATATATACATTTCTTCAGCCTCAGCAAATCATATTTATTTTTCAGCTCATATCATACACTTGTCTCTTATCCAAATAGAACCCAGCTGCTATGAGATGTCTTACACATATTTTATTACAGCTGCAGAGACCTAAAAGAAGAATGACCCTAACATGGTAGACAGATTTAAAATAAATATCCCAAACAAGTTCTAAGATAAATGAATTCTTGAGAATTTGTACTAACAGAAGATTTGGTGAGTTTTCCAGCCACCTGTGCACTCTTAAACTTGTTTTTGCCCCCTGCAATGTGAAATAATGACAAGT
Source organism: Labrus mixtus (assembly GCF_963584025.1). NCBI lineage: Eukaryota > Metazoa > Chordata > Actinopteri > Labriformes > Labridae > Labrus > Labrus mixtus. The sequence continues at coordinate 27,660,366 of NC_083625.1, forward strand.
GTTGTCAAATAACCCGTTGATTTGAAATTAGTCACAGAAAAATAACATGTAAAAAAGATATCTTGTTAATTGCACTCTGACGTCAAACGTCGCTGATCAAACAACAGTCCACAGTAGCGTTGTATGCTTGATGAGAAAACATGCCAAAACATTGTGTGGGCTTCTTGGTTTTTATTATTTTACCCATCTGAGAGAAGTGAGGGGAACAACTTCAGTTTAAAGTAAATTGCTGAAACTTCACATCACACACTAGAAACAGGCTCATGCAGTAAATCTACCTGTGATGCAATCTTTATCATATAATGGATATGTGTGATTAATTGCGATTAGAAAGCCTGTAATTAATTAGTTCAATGTTTTAATCAATGTACAGCACTAGAAATGACATCACTAACAAATGTACAGTATTATCATGTAAAAAAAAAAGTCTTGTAGCTTTCTGATGCAAAAAGATTGAAGGCACAAGCACTTATAGTTTTTTTATTTAACATCAATTTTAACAACAGAGTCTATGACAATTTTGTGGGCCAAATTTTCAAAGCATTACCTGCACTGTCACTTTAAAGAGGTTACAGTTTACATGAAGTCAATGCTGCCCAACTCTCAGCCTGCACCACACTGGGTGTCTCTCAACCATAAGGTTGGGGGTTCGATCCCCGGCTCCTGCAGCCACTTGTCCGATGTGTCCTTGGGCAAGACACTTGACCCTAAACCTTAGATTCTCCCGCTGCATCATCGGCAGCATATGAATGTGTATGGATGGGATTAGTTACTTCTGATGGTCACTTCTCATTGTGACATTCTCAACCCCATCAGTGTACAGTATGAATAGGTGTGGATGGGTGTGAAAAAGGGCTTTGAGTAGTCAGAAAACTAGAAAAGCGTTACACAAGCTCAAGTCCATTTACCAATTATGCCGACTGAGAGGCTGCATCAATTTGGGCCTGTTTCTGCTATCACTGGTTTTTTTTTGGTTGGTTTTTTTTGCACTGGTAGTGCCTATTTTCCACTTAAAATTATGCACTTTTCAGAACGCCCAGGCACAAAAGCGTCTTCATTGCGCTTTCAGTGGAAAACTTCTCAAACATTGAAACACGGCCACACTTGTCCACGTCACTTCTCCCTCATTGACCAATCAAAATCACTGTAAGTTTTCTTGCCATAGGTTTCCGTTACAAGTGTTCATAGAGAATGCAATCCTATCAGTATGCAATATTCAATTCAATTCAATTCAAAAAACTTTATTTGTCCCCGGGGGGCAATTCAAAGGCACACAGAGCAGTAAAATAACAACAGTGCAAGTAAACAAAACATTTTAACCTAAATATAAAGTGTCAATTTAAATACAACTTAAAGCTTAAACTTAACTTAAAAATACAAAATATAAAAGAGTAGATATAAGTGGACAGTGATCGGACTAACAGATGTAAACAGATGTAACCATAACTATCTGCAGTAGTGACCAGATGTAAACAGAACTATGTGCAGTAGTGACCAGATGTAAACAGAACTATGTGCAGTAGTGACCAGATGTAAACAGAACTATATGGAGTAAACAAGAAATAAATATATATATACAGAGCTATGTGCAAGTAGGCAAATACTAAATGATAAGTTATAAGGTGCATAGTGAATAATGGAACAACAGAACTAATATATACAATATAACTGTAAAGGTAAAAATTAGATAAATAAAGTGACCGTAGCTGTAAAGGTAAAAATTAGATAAATAAAGTGACCGTAGTGCAATGATGGATAAGAACAACAGGAATAAATTAACCAGAACTGTACTAGTTCGACAGGATTCCCATGGATTGTGGTGATTGCAGCTGCAGCCAGTTCCCTCTGCTTGTTGGAGAAGGTCACCCCCATGTCTTTGGTCTTGCTCACGTTCAGTTCGAGGCAGGAGCTGTCACACCACTCCACAAACTCCTGAAGAACTGGCCCATGGTGCTGAGAGGGGCCTGACAGCAGAGACAGGAGAACTGTGTCGTCTGCGTACTTCACCAGGTGACAGTTTGGCTGTGTGGTTCTGCAGTCATCGGTGTAGAGGATGAAGAGCAGAGGTGAGAGCACGCGGCCCTGAGGGGAGCCAGTTGAGGTGTGTTGGAGGTTGGAGAAGGTGTTGTTGACCAGAACTCTCTGTGATCTGTTGGTCAGAAAGTCCAATATCCACAGGATAAGCTGGTCGTTCAGATGGAAGCAAGTTGAAAGTTTGTCAGCCAGGATGTGAGGCTGCAGGGTGTTGAATGCAGAGGAGAAGTCTGCAAACAGGAGTCTGGCTGAGGTGTTGGGGTGCTCCAGGTGTTTTTGAACAGTGTCTATTATGAATGTTTTTGCATCATCGACACCTCTGCCTTCACGATAAGCAAATTGTAGCGGGTCCATCTGGGAGTCGGTTTCTCTGATGATGTGTTGTTTTATGATCCTCTCCATGGCCTTCATCACCAGAGACGTGAGGGCCACAAGCCTGAGGTCATTCAGTGATTTGACGGGGCTTTTCTTGGGGATGGGGATAACTGTGGAGTGTTTCCACAGCTGGTGGACTGTGCTGCTGTCCATAGAGCTCTGGAACAGGGTCTGAAACATGCCCCCTAGCTGCTCGGCACAGTGCTACAGGATGCAGCCACTGATGTTGTCTGGACCAGGTGAGCTGCTCTCCCTTGTCCGCCTCAGGGCTCTCACCACATCCTCTCTGCTGAAGGTGAGTGCAGAGTCACTGGGCTTGAGCATGGACACTGTTTCTTCCAGCTGTGTGGTGTTGTCCTTCTCGAATCTGGTGTAGACTGAGTTGAGATCGTTGGGGAGAGAAGTAGAGCTGCTGCCTGCAACCTCGATGGTTTTGATGTTGGTAGCAGCAGAAAAAAAAAAAAAATGAATTTCCCCTCGCGGGATCAATAAAGTATAAATTCTAGATTCATTCTTCAGTGTTCACAGCAGCCATGTTTTTGAGGCCCTGCCAAGCTGAGCGGAGGTTCCCCTGTGTGAATTTTTCCTCCACTTTGTTCTTGTACTTGAGTTTGGCAGTTTCTATGGCGTGCTTGACTTCTCTGTTTACCTCCTTTTTCTCCATTTTGGAGCCGGTGAAGAAGACCCTTTTCTTCTTATTGAGGACCTCCTTGAGCTCTTTGGTGATCCAAGGTTTATTGTTGGGGTAGATCGTGACTGTTTTGGAGGGGATGATGTTGTCCACACAGAAGGAGATGTACGATGAAACAGTGTCCACATGCTCATTAATGTTGTTGGAGGGGTCTAAGAGGTTATCCCAGTCAGTGGATTCAAAGCATCCTTGTAGTGTAAGAATGCTTTCGTTGGTCCACTGCTTGATGTTCTTAACAACTTTCTTAACCCTCTTTATTATCCAGTATATGCTGGGGCAAGCAGGATGACATGGTGGTCAGCAGAGCCAAGAGGGGGAAGAGCAACAGATCTGTATGTGTTAGGAACTGAACCATAGCATTTATCCAGTGTCTTCCCCAGACAGGTGCTGCATGTAATGTACTGCTGGTAGCCTTTTAGTGCTTTTTCAGGAGAGCAATGGTTGAAATCGCCCAAGATGAATTTGGGAGAGTCCAGTCCAGTTTATTTAATAAGTTTGCGATGTGTTCAGTGGCTGTTGCTACGTTAGCTCTGGGGTGGATGTGGCGAAGGGAGACAGCCAGAAGCTCAATGTCCGAGGTGCACAGTTTCTACCTCACGACGATCGTCAAGCACCAGCGTGAGTTTACATAAAGACACACGCCGCCGCCATGTTGAGTTATCCTGGAAAATTTCTTCGGGAAGCATGTCTGTGTTGATGGCATGATGAGTTTTAAATCCGAGCTGCAGCAGAATGTCTCTCGAGTAGGTGGTTCGCAACCCGCCAAGAACGTTGTTACTGCTCGCAGTCACAAACTCCTAGAGGAGCCAAATGTGCAGAAATGTCCAAAAAAGAATTCGGGTATCCATGCCAATGGTAAATAATTCTGGGGGATGAAAAATAAAAGAAAGAAGAAGACTGCCGTGCTGTAGTCCGTTTGTTGCGGTGTTCATGGTTGTAAACCAAGAGCAGGGCTGCGAGAGGACGAGCGTGGGAAAAAAGAAAGTCCGCTTCGTCTGTGTAGTAGCGGTCAAAAGTTATAAAACACACTCTTCCTGTGTGTCCTCGGGAAAAACCATGGAAAACAATATATGTAAAGACAAATAAACAGTAGAAAAACGTAATAAATGCTAAATAAACGCTAAATAACTGCTCTGTGAGCCGGCCGGTCTTCCGCACGAGCAGCGACCCGGAACCGGAAGCTAAAATAAATGTCATGTTATGCTGGTGAACAGCTGAGCTGAGACAGTCAAACATAGACAGTCTCAAAGAACTTTTACAAGGTTTTTATATATGCTCTTCGTTTCTGAAAAGCTTTTTTTTTTCTTTATCCACTTTTACTGGTTTGTGACACTGCTATGTCTAATTAGTATTTACACCATCCTTCATACATTATTTATTTAGCATGCTGGTTGGATTTATATATAATGAAATGCATTTGGGATTCACATTGATGGTGCTTTCAGGGAAGAAGACATTGACATTGTACTTGTAAAGTAATTCAGCTATATTAAGCACAATAACTGATGAACTGAAGACCAGCATGAGAGAATGAGATTGCATGCCCATCATTGGACTTTTTAATGCCTGTTTCGGTCCAGGTTTCTTAAATAATTCTGATCACACAGATGTAACGGATGTTCATTGAGCCAGATATATGGCCGCTGCAGGCCAAGCACACCAATTAAACAAGTTAGGAAGCGAATATCTCAGTTGGGTTCACTGAAGTTTTCTTCACAATTTAGGAAGCAAGATCTGGCCAAAGTTTGTGAAGATAGTTTTCAAGTTGTCAGCAGTCTGTGAAAATAAAACCCTAATGAGGGATCAGTGTTTTTTTATTGTTAACTTCTGCAGAGGTACTAGATGTCTATGCTCTCTTTGGTTGTTAGAATTATTGACTTATAAGAAATGACTGCATAATTCAGCACTCCTGCAGGCGGCTGACATTGTGCTGAAAACTGCTAATTCAATGTTTGATTTCATTTCGATCTCTGCGGTTCTGGTGTTTGTATGAAGTTTGGATAATGCTGCTGCCTACTGCCAGGACTCACTTTTTTTGGCCAAATACAAAATTAAATATGCGTGAAATACCAATAAATGATAATGAGGGCACACATGCTCATATCAAGAATTGTTTTAGCTCTACTGATTCTGACCAAAATGTTGTTTTTATAAATATACAACCATCAGTATTTCTGCCCTCACAAACTCCAAACTCATCAAAAAGCCGGTCATGGCCTGAAAATTACACTTAAGGTAACTCCCCACCTTATTTGGGGGTGATAGCTATAAGCTTATAAATGTACGGTAAATGGACTTGTATAACTATTTTATAGTCTTCTGACTTTGTGTTGTTAAATTAATGTCCATTGTTTAGTAGAGACTTACTTAAAACCAAACCTTACCAATCTGTTTCAACTACGAGGATAACCAAAATGCGACCTTGACATAACACTAACACAAATGAAAGATTTTGCTGACAAAACTCTTTATTGAAGAATCAAATTAAATAGTTTTTTTGACCAGGATCATGTTGTGTCTTTTTTGAACACTTTTTGAGCCACAGAAACCTGTACCACAGAACATACCTTCCTATTACTTATTTTCATTATAAGCTGAGGGAAATGTGAGTTAGAATTGGCAGTTGCAAATACATTTAAAACTACCTGCAGTTGCATTTATATTCAAGTTCATTTCAGACCAATCTTGGAACCGATGGTTGCCTCTGCACTGATGCTATTTTTTACAGTAATTCAGGTGTAGGCAGCAGGTAATGTTAAACAACTTCCAGTCAAGAGTTATTTTTATGTGAGCTGTCTGCAACGTAAAGACCTTCAGTTCTTGGTCCATACCATCCCCTCGTGTATCCCCAAGTCATCTATGTGTCATGAATTTCAGTTCAACAGTAGATAAGAATTCAACATGATCTTAACTCTGGCTTACTTCAGCATGAAGTTTAGCCTCTACTCCCGAGGTCGCTGCAGTAAAAAGTGCAGTTCCTCAAGTGTCTACTTGAGGCTGCCTGAAAAAGCCATGGAATCCCCATTACCACATCACCACTCATAATAATAATTTATACTTTATTGATCCCGCGAGGGGAAATTCGTTTTTACAGTCTGTCTAGTTAACATGCTACATAAACATGGGCTGAAATACACACACACGCACAAACAGGATCTTATGGACGTGCACTAATGGAGAGGTCTCAGAGTGAGGGGGCTGCCCACAGCAGGCGCTCCTGAGCTGGTGGGGGGAGGGGGTTAGGTGCCTTGCACAAGGGCACCTTGGCAGTGCCTCTGCCTCTCCAGCTACCAGACCAATTTCCAGACTTGGTCCATGCCGGGACTTGAACCGGTGACCCTCTGATTCCCAACCCAAGTCCCTACAGACTGAGCTACTGCCGCCCACATGGTTAAAAGCCCATCTTTGCAGTGAAAATAAACTGTCACATGTTGAGCAAAAACAATTTAATTACAACAAGAAGGCAAAAAACAAGCTTGATGAGTCCAACTAAATCTACAAAAAGGCAAACAAAATCACAAGGAGCCCTAATGGAGACTACATGACACAGGAACACGAGTAGGTAGACGTTCTGACACAGAAGGGAAGGAACACTGAGACTAAATAGACACTGGTGTAATCACACACAGGGGAGACTAACGTCACAGGTGAAGACAATCAGGGCGATCAAAACTGCAGGGTAGAAACACGAGAAAGAATAAAAAGTGGAAAATAGCTATAACATAACACAATCTGACCGCATTTCCACTAGGCGACGTAATTAAATCTGATAGGCCGGTGGAGGTTAATGACGCGGGTCTGCCGTGGTGAAACTACAATGTTCAGAAAATGGACTACTAAAAGCACATCTATAAAACTTTCCCCTGTGCCTTCTCACCGGTGAAATAAGCCTAATCACCACAAGGAATGGAAATAAAAGCAATACCAGGCTACGAGTAAGAAAAGTGAAACCATCACCTTCCTGTCCACTCAGAAATCAACATTAATACAATCAGAAACAGAATCAGAATCAGGTTTTATTCCCAAGTACATTTACACATAAAAGGAATTTGACTTGGTGTATTGGTGCTAAACAATTAACAAGGAAATAAAGCAGAACTAGCAACAACTTAAATAAAACAGTATAAGAAGCTATTAGAATTTAAAAATGTAAAATATAAAATATATTTAAAAAAAAACACAAAATGTACTAAAGGTGCAGAATTGCCTAAGTATGAAATTAATTATTACATTTATGAAAGATATCCATAGGTTTTTAAGCATACAAATGTACAACTGCACTAAGCATTTTTAAGTGAATAAAACATCATCTGGCCCTTACATGATCTGTGTCACTTTACGATCATCGTTAATGTTCGTGAGCAGTCAGATGCGCGACTCGCTTTAAATGTTGCGGCCACAAGGAATTGTGGGGCGGCATATCTCATCTCCTTTCTTAAACGATGGTCCAGTGTATCCTATGCTAAAGGAGGTTATAAAGGAAGCATTGACCCACCTTTCCTTAACTTTTAGAGAATTTAAACGGCTCTCATCATGGCTGCCACTTAAATGCTTCCGGGTCATTTCACTCAGTTAGGAACCTTCCTAAGCAAAAATGATAATTCGGACACACCCTTAGAGTTAGCTATTCAAATGTGGCGACCACCATCGTTAGGCTTCAAAACACGTCTTCAGAAACCAATGAGTGACATCATCACTGAGAGTATGTCCATGTTTTATACAGCCTGGCTTGTACATCGTTTTGACCTTAAGTCTCCACACAGGCTGCTTATTTAAATGCTCTTCTTGTGGTACAGATATAGGTCATAAAGATTTCATTCATTTTTGTGTCAATTTTTCAGTTCACCCTTCTGCACCATGCTTCCAACTGCAAAAAAACCCTGACAGAATGCATCTTAAGTGTTATGCATGAGAGTGGCTTTGTGCACTGCAGGGTATGATGCATTTTAATCCGTCACAGACCTTAAAATCTGTTGTGTGAAAACATGGCTGCAGGCATTTAAAGACAGCAGACAAGGATTTGGTGTGGTACAGACTGAAGAAAAAGGAAGAGTGAATGAGAGACCATTCCACCTCGATGATAGTTTCTCTGCAGCTGTCCATTTGCTAAATGCACCTTCATATTTACACTGCCAATCACTTGATTTTGTAGGCTGTAGACATGTTGTGAATATAAGACATCCTGTGCAGAATTCAAATGATGCACTCCTGTCCATGTAAAATCAACCTGATATTACTTTTACCAGTCAGCAGTTGCAAGTCATGATTAGTTTCTAGATGGAATTTTCAAGCACGACATTAGGTTGCAGATTGATAAACACCATATGGGAATATCCACGTCTCTGCCAGGGACACGCTGCACACTGCATTTCCAAACATGTTTATTAGTAAAGACCCAGATTAATAGCACTCTTGTGATTGTCATATTAGAAACCTTTAAAGAGGACATATTATCCCCTTTTCAAACAGTCCCATGTGGTCTAAATGAAACATCTGTGCTGTGCTTTGGTCAAAATATAACATGAATCAAGCACCAAAGGAGGTTTGTGACCCTGTATAAACCAGATCTCTCAGAACACTCCGTTTTGGTGTGTGTGTCTCTTTAAATGCAATGACCCCCCCCCCCCCCCCCCTGAGTTTTCCCAGTAGACATCACTCCTCTGTAGTGAGAATAAAAATGGCAGACCTGCACAAAAGTTTTGTTCTAGGCTGGGGGTGGAGTCCATGGGTGGAGATATCAGGGGAGGGGAGGGGATTTCTTTCCCCCCAGAATCCCGCTGTGACATCACAAGGAGAGCACATTTGAAACGGGGCATTTTTCTCTGTGTTGTAAGACTTATGCAGTTTCCACAAACAAAGGACAAAAAAAGTGTTTAGCATGTCAGGTACACAAATTTGATTACCTGACATGCTAAACACCTTTTCTTAAGGAACAGAACAGACAGCTGTTAAATCCTCTGCTGATGGATTTGTTACAAAAAAATCTTCAGTTGTGTGTGTCACAACACACATGAGTTTCTGTTTGTCATGATGTTGTCTACATTTGTCTTCCTCTTTATTCTCATCAACTCAGCTTGTTCGGACATCTTTGAATAATAAGCAGGCAGATATGAACCAATGTAAGCATCACTGTGCCATGCTTCTCTCATAAATGTGCTGAACACTTCAGTCTAAAACTGAAACACAGCAGGTGTCCAAAAGGCAAAGATCTGCTATGAGCATTACTGATGCTCTGCACTTAGCACTGATCAATAATTTGATTAAGTATTCAATTAAGAGCGTGCGACAGACATTATTGACATGATGTGAGAGACTTCAGACTGAAATCAGCACATGCTGTCTGTCACTGAGCATGTGAAATGTGAAAGAAGTCTCAATCGTATCGCTTCAGAAGTTTCACTTATTGTGTCTTTAAGCCCCCAAGCTGATTTTGGTAAAAGTTCTATTACTCTGAACCAGGTGTGTGTTAACTTCTGATGTAATTCTGCTTTGTGTGATTTCTTGTGTCTGTTTCTCTTTCTTATTTGTTATTTGTTTAATAGAAGTTAGCAGAGTTGGATTTTCTGTTACAACTTCACCTACTAACAAGGTGCATGAAGAGTGGAAGGCTTGAAGAGTTCAAAATGCTCCAGCAACACTTAGTAGTAGGGAGATCAACTTGGTCTATTGTGTTAATAAAGTTGATCTTCCTACTAAAAGTGTTGCTGGAACATTTTGACCCCTAATGGCAGTTAGCAAAGAAAATAATCCAGTACAAAATAATAAAGGTAAATGAAAAGGTCCAGCTCTCCCTTTTGATTTGGACGCGTTGTGGCTTTTTTACTTAAACTGTTGCTGCCTTTTGAAGCATCACTAATAATTAAACAGTGATAATTAAACATAAAAATAATATTACACAAAGCCTGTGTCTAACTGGTATTATTCAATGTAAGCTACATATTAGCTAAGCGTTTCCCTTTTAAAGTAAAAGATGCAGCAAAAGGCACCTGGTTTATTCACCAACCTGCTTCCTCGTTTATTGTCAGTGACATGTTTCATTGAGTAACCTGCCTCTAATGTAACATCACTCAGTTATTGGGTATAACACTCAAGTGTGCTGGACAGTGATCTCTCAGATGCTTCATAACGTCTGATGTGTTCGTCTGACACTTTAGACAAAACTTTTTTTTCCTTCAGGTTTTGCAAATTGTGGGTTGAGGTTGTCTTGTCTTGTCTTGTCTTGAATGACTTTGTGGTCATTCTTAGTGTACCTCAAACGCTCCCACACTGCTTCGCTGCAGGTTCCCTCTATCGCAGTCATAGCCTACATAGCGGACGACACATTTAGCTTGTGCACAACAGCTGGTGTCACCTACACTTCTACAGTTCCACCACCCTATTCGCGAGAAAGAGTAGAAAAACGATGTGTAGCGTGGCCTTTAGGATTAATTAACATTGCTTTTTTTCTCCACTCAGACGTATACGTTTTAAGACATGCACCAAACCTGACGTCCAAACCACAAATGAAAAATACTGTTACACCACTAGCTACTACTGAAAGAGCCAATTGCTACTTTTAATGGAGTTATATTCTAGCAATGGGCAATGGGCGGCAGTAGCTAGTAGTAGTAGTAGAAGTCATTCTGGTAGCTGCAGAGATGCCAGGGCACTTCCCAAGAACTGCTGATGTGCCCCTGAGCAAGGCATTGAACCCCCAAACCCTCTCCCTATAAGTGTGTAACAGCCCCACTCTGACATGTCTCCACCAATGCATGTCCACAGCTCTTGTTTGTGCATGTGTGTGATTTGGGCCTATGTGTGTGTGCATGTCTCTAAAATAAAGTGTAAACCAGAATTTCCCTCAGGGATTAATAAAGTATTTCAAAATAGAAATAAAAAATCAATATTGCTGTGAGGCTAAAGGCTTCATGAATTATGGGTAGTCTCTCTATATTTGGTTGATGGGGATTTTCAAAGTATACATTTCTGGTTCATTCCTCCAGAAATTGAACAGCAGTTATCCTGCTGCCTGCTCTCTAAACACACTGATAATGCACTATAATTGTGTTGAAGATGATTTATACCATATTGATGAATAAACTGTCTGTAATTTCAACATGTATTCCTTCATTTAAAAAGGGATTTCAGCAGTTGTGACTTTTGACCTGCACTAAATATACTCAATTTCATCTTCTGCTCTTTTTCCGAGCTCACGAACAACACTCGCACACTGAGAACATTTTCAAATGCTTTTTAGATACCTGAGTGTGTCGGATGAGTCAGATTGAATGCTGCATCTGGTGGAAGAGACAAAGAATGAATATGCTGGAGGACTCTCATACTGTGATGTTGTCTCATGTTATACTTAACTCCTGAAAAGTGGAAAATTGCCTCTTTAATGTTCAATTTTGATATACGGAAGTATCAGAGGATGTTAAGATAAATGTACTTAAAAGTTACAAAATGTAAAAGCCTGGAACTAACGAAGAGGCCTCTTATTGTTATTTCAGCTTTTTAAAAATGAAAGAAAATGTGAGTTAAGGTCTGGACCTGTAAACACATGGAATTAAAAAGTCCAACTATTTAAGCCAGCATGTGTGAGGTACAGCCCTACAGGGGGGCCGCTTCCTTTCTCCCCCCCCCCCCCCCCCCCCCCCCCCCCTGGACTTTTGACCATTACGGCCATACTCCTGCAGAGTTTGTGTTCCGAACTGTCCGCTCACGCCTGCAGCAAAGATTTAACTGCCCACTCCTGTGAGCTTCACCTCAGGTCGCACAGGACCCAGAGGACAGAAATCTAAATGAGCATCTTAAAATACTGAATGACCTGTCGGTAATAAGACAGCAAAATAATTGTTTCCATCTTTGCATATCCAGTTGATATCTATTTTTAAATCTATTTCTAATCATTTGCTAAAATTGACATCTGACATCACCTCAGTGACAAGAAAGAGTGGACAACAGGAACGCAAGGAATACAAAGGAGAAATCCTTCCTGCATATTATCTCCTATGATCTTTTGTAAAGTGTCTCGAGAAAACACGTTATGAATTGGCGCCATAAAAATAAAGATTGATTGATAGATGTCTTTGTAAAAATAAGGAAATTGTGGGGCACTGGTGGCGCAGTGGTTAGTGCATGTCCATGTATGGACGCTGTAGTCCTTCAAGCGGGCGGCCCAGGTTCAAATCCCACCTATGGCTCCTTTCCCGCATGTCATTCCCAACTCTCTCAGTCCCTGATTTCCAACTCTATTCATTGTCCTATCTCTACATTAAAAAAATAATAATAAGAAAATTGTAAACAGTTGAGGTAAAATATATTATGGTGAACCCAGTAGTCGTGTGTTTGAGTTGAGTGTATCATTACATCACCATTGCGAGAAAAAAACTTACCAGATAACTTGTCAGTTAGACAGTTTCCAGTAATATGAAACACTTAAGGGTTAGGAAATAGATGGCATCATTGAACGAGCTGTAAAAAAATGTTGGCAACACATCGATGCAATCATCTCATACTGAACATCACCACCACTATAAACAAAAACACTAGTTTGCACTTGCAGAATATTTTACATGCATCCTTTTAAGGGGTACCATTAAATGTGTTAAAACTACGGTTATTCTTACCAATAACTTACTCACACAATAAGGACACCTTGTTCAAGCAATTTTTATCCTGAAAATATCCTACAGTTTCTCTGTGACCGCTCTCTCCCCGCCTGCAGCAGAGTTTAAATTGATCGCTCCCCGAAGATTTGTAGGACTGCAGCCTTCTGCAGCAGAGTGTGGGGCTTTTCTCAAGCTGATCACAAGGTAACATGTTTACCCAGAGCATCACACTCTGCCATTTGGTCTCACTTCAGTGCGGCTGTCTTCACTTTGGACTGGATCCTGGATTGTGGAGATGGAACGGGTCCCATATGAAAAGCTGCCTTTGAACTGAGAAAGAGCTTGGAAGTTTTCAGGCAGGTGTCACCGCTTGTGCTTTCTCCCAGCCAGCGGGGAAACTAATCTAGTTTATCTTCACCTCACCAAAGCATGAGCAGCCCAACCCCCCCTCAGGTGTTTTATCACACTTTCCAGGTTGGAATCTTTGGATCTCCTTCATGTTTCTCCTCTTGGAGTTGGCTGTGCCTCTGAATTAACAATAACAAATGACAAGAACGCTGAATGTCATTCAGACATCTGTCATGCATGTCTATTGTTTCCAGACGAGATGGCAGATTATAAAACTCCCTAACAGTGACTCCTTTGATGTTTCCTTTGCATGCTAATTCAATATGAAAGAGGAGTTAGCATCCATTATAGATTTGGTGTGAGTGTTGGCACACGAGCGGAGGCTTTGATGTCGGGAGATGTCAAAGGTTTAGGCTCATCCTCAAACAATCCGGAGCCAGCTGATTTTTTATATCATGTTTTCATAAAAGCAATAAACACAGTGGTGCTGTGTGAGTGTGTACTGCTCTGCCAAAGACTGAAAAATAAATTAGCATAGCTACTCGGTAGTCTCTTATCACTATTACATTAAGACAGTTTGCCAGCTAGGCTTCTGTGTGCAGATGAATCTGATGCAGCTCTCATGTCAGGTCCCTCAAAAGGACAAGAAATGAAATTGTTTTTCACTTACTAGTGACACCATGCACCTACCAGTTACACTTGTATGTGTATGATTTGCTTCATTAATGCATGGGTCATGGTTATGTTTAATGTAACTGCTGCTCTCAATGTGCTAGTTATCATGCCTCCACTGCTGAGATGTTTATAGTGCTACAAGGATTAGATTATTTTGTTTGGTAAATGGTAAATGGATTTGAGACCTTGTGTAGCTTGTTTTTCGAGCACTAAAGTGCTTTTACACCGCAGGTCACACCTACCCATTCACACGCTGATGGAAGAGGCTGCTATTAGGGCTCTCACACTGGCATTAAACTCCTGAAAAACTCCTGATATTTGCCGGAGGAGCTGATGTGAGAATGCAGCAGGATTTTATCTGGAGAATTCACCTCGAGCCAATAGGAAGGGGAGTTACTTGTATACACTGTGACTGCTGTACAATGCATAGAGTGTGTGCATGCGACCGCTAGGATCTCTTTGCACGTAATTAAATGGCTGCATTACGTAATCTTTTCTGAAGTATGTTGATAGTGTCATTCCATTGGACTACACGTAGCATTGATATAAAGACAAATATTCTCATTAAAGCATCGTATAGCGGAATCTGTTGCTTCATCCACTACTTCCAGGTCTTCTTTTTTTTACATGACGTCTTTCCTCAGTAGACCCCCGCCCCCCCACCTTTTGGTTTGGAGACAACCAACTTTACCGATTGAGCCATAGCCATGAGTTAACTCCTTTTATTTAACAGTTTGCAGCTTTTTAAAATCATTTGTAATGCATCTTTGGAGCTTTCACATCTACACTAAGCAAACAGCTGAACATGCTCTCTCTCTGCTGACCATCTTTCTCTGCTTGTTTACTTTGCCCGTTAAATCCCTTCATTCTCTCTTTGTCCTGTGTCCTCTGCTTCAATACTGTAATATCTCACAGCCTTGGACTAATCATTACATCATAGCTTTACTATGTTCAACAAAGAATTCACATCAAATGACTCACCGGATCATATTGTGTCTTTATTGATCTAATAATATACTTTATAAGTAATTATTTAATATTCTGAAAGAGGCAGTATAATGAGCACTCAATGAGTTAAGCTGTGAGTAATTACACAGGAAGGGGGAGGGAAGGAATCAGGAAAGACTGGATCATTAACGATTTATTAATGAATGGTCTCTTCATGACTTTGATTAGTGGACTGTAATGATGGGTTGCTAGAGAGAACAAATATAGTACTGTTCTTATGTATGTTTTTGGAGTATTTTTTAAATGTGTCAAAGTCCTTTGAGTACGAGATGATGTATACTTATTGTGTTGTTATGGCAGAATGGAACCAGTATAGGTCGAGCAGGAGCGGCAGATGGAGTTTGCTGTGATAACAACCCACCACTATCTCACTCATTACATGGCCACTAACCTATAAGATATCAATAATTTGAGACAAAAGATTGATTTGAAAATTATGTATTTCTTCCGCGCAACAAATAGTCCATTAACTGTAGCTAAAGCCTGGCACACAATACAATCTTTTTTTTAATGTTTGAGGCCCCTTACATGATGGCAAATCATGACAGATTTTACAGCTTTGTTCTTATAGTGTGTGGTGTGCAACCAAGGGGCAACCTCCGGTCTCGAAAAATGAAGCCAATGCGGAAGTACAAAAAACTGCAGTTCCTCGAGGTTCCGCTTGAGGCTGGCTGCAGAAGCGCCGGAAGTGCCATAAGCCCACAGCCAAAAAAGCCCGTTTTCACCACAGGAATTAACATGTTTACAGCCTGGTTCAAAAAACGAGATATATCTGATAAGTTGACGACCCCTTCTCCTCACACTCTGGGGGGGGGGGGGGGGGATTTTTTTATAACTCATCGGCTTTTATTCTATTAAGGAAAACGACTATGCCCATATAAGGGCTGTGGCAGATTTGATTGACAGCTCTGCGCGCAGCATCTGTCTGTCAGGTCAGCAGGTCAGGAGGCTAGGTAGCAGCTTGATCCGTCTGATTTCTCCTCTTTTTTACTTCGTTTGGAGAGTTTGTTTAACACATATCTGACAACATACACAGCTGTGCGGTTAACAGACCATCCAACAAGTTGATGCTTCAGTTTTCTTCGGTAAGTGATATAGTAGTGTTATATTTACTGCATACTCGTGTCGGTGTTTATATTTACGGACCTAGCTTGTTTAGCGTTAGCTTGTAAACCAGTCGGCTAACTGTACTCAGTGTAGTCCATTATTTACAGTCAGTTTAGAAATGTTTGTTGTTAAGATAAATAATGAGTTTGTGTGATGTTAGAAGCTAAAGGTTCACCTCGGTGGTTAACCGCAGACTGTAAATATGGTTATCTGACGTTATGATGAATGTAATACTCCACCTAAATGTGGACATTAAAAAACTAACTTTGTGTAGTAATTATCCGTCAGTAACATAAACTTAACTGAACTTCATATGCTGTGTAGGTTATAGAGGATGACATTAATGTTACATGGTTGATGTAGTGTCTTAAGATTTGTACAAACTGTTACCAAATAAAAACAAATTCACTTTGTATGAGTTCAGGTAAATTTAATCTGGTTATTAATATAGTTCTTAATCGTTACAGATGCTCTTACAAAGAATATAGCAGTAGAAATATAAAATATAAATAACATATGGAATGAAAATAAGATATAAAGCAGTAAGTACAAAAAATAGTTTGAAGAATACAGCCATGTACTGAGCTCATGTTAATAATAAATGATCTACTGCATGTTGGGTACTGAAGCACAGAGAGTTGGGACCTGTTAATGATTTAAATAATTCAGGTTATATTTGTTTCATGTTAAGATGAAGTACTATCCACAATAAACTGCTTAATTTTTCCTCACACAAAATCTGAGGCAATTTGATGTAGAATATCATTGTGCAAGTGAGTGTGAGCTGAAAATAGCATGATTACAATAAAGTTTATCTTCTTAACTTTGAATAGATGTTGATTACCTGAATACTGTACCTTTGTTGTCTGGGTAGTACACTGTTGAATTTATAAATGTTCTCTTACACACAGATGAATACAGAAAATGCACAAACAAATTGATTTAATGAATAACTGATATTTTCTCTCTTTCTTTGCCATCCTGAAGACCCCGCACTAAAAGTCCATGTTCTCCTGGATCCATGTCACATGCTCAAGCTTCTTCAGAATGACTTTTCAACAGTTAAAGTTCTGGTGAGAGAAGATGGCCAGCAGATAAGACGGCAGTACATCATCCACAAGCTTCAGGAGGAGGAGGGTTTGCACCTTGGAAGACTGTATTCATGCTTCAGCTGCTCAAATAAAAATAGATCTCCTCCTAACAACTTGCAATCAAACCATTTTCTTCCCATTTTAAAACCATTTGTCCAGTTTAGATGGGAGAAGCTGATATTATGTGAAATTGATCTGGGAAGACTACATTTCTAAATCATTTTAACTGTGTTTTTATTCAGTTCAAGTTATTGATCTTATTTACTCTCCATGTATCTTGATTTAAGAATGGGGCTGTGTTTAAGGGCATATTTGTGCAATGACTCTTTTCCATCCCATTTTCAGAAATGAACTACATTAGTATTTGGTAAAAAAAAATGTCAAAAGAAGACAAAGTTGTGTAAAAGTAGACTTCCTTCCCTAAGCTATTGAGTTGATCATTAATGCACATTTTAGTCATTTCAAATCTAAAATGTATACTCATAAGTAGAGACAAAGGAGTGCATTTATATAGAAATATGTATTTAATCTGAAAAACCACATTCAAAAAGTCTGTTTTTACAGCAGAGATTAACATGTTTACAGCTTGGTACAAAACAAACAAATAGGTCTGATTAGCTCATGTCTCGATCGACACACTGTACGGGGGTCGTTTGATTTGATGAAGGATAAGAGTTATTCACAATAAGGTGTGTAGCTGACCAGCTTGACAGGCGGGTGTGGTGTAACGTTTTGTCAAGAGGCTTAAAACCCTTTTAAGGGCTTAAAGCCTCAGCTCTCAGCTCTCAGCCTGTGGGTGACATCACTCAGGCCATCCAGGGGAGACCTCCCTTGCAGCGAGCTGTTGAAGAGAAGCAACCGAAGTCCACCCCAGGAGAACCAACAAATACAGATGTTGTTGAGGCTCAGGTTTCTTCCTCTGTCTCTGCAGCTCTCTGGGCACCTCGACGGACAAGTCACCAATAATCCACAGTGTCTATAGGAGAAATACAAAGGTGTTCAATTAATGCCTCAGACAAGACAAAATGTACAGTTAACTACATGTGACAGCTCAGGGTGTTTTTTTGTTAGTAGTCACATCTGCAGGAATAATATTGAACAAGGTAGCTGCAACTCATAATAATAGATGCCAGTCTTAAACACTATTTTTTCTAATACTTAAAGTTTTTGGTGTGAAGCTGACACTGTCCACAGGCTCCATGACTTCACAGGGTTCAATAGAAAACAAATGTCTTATAATAAATACTAAATAATTATTTTAAATTGTCATGTTCACCCACATCACTGTTGACATCAGTAAATATAAGACACAGACATTCCTCTTTTTGTCAGAACAGTAACATGAACTGTATGCTTTGTAATATTGATTTCTTCTGGATGTCTCATTTATTTACAGTTTATGGATAAAACTTTACTAATATATTTCTCTGCTAACACTGACAAAGTCTAACTTCTCTGACAAATAACTAATAACCATAGTTGTATATTTAACAAAGTGTAGTTTTAAGACTTTAATTAAATATTTGGGTTGACTATAATTCGTTTTAACTTTGTTGTAGAAAAGTAAAATGTTAACTTACTGTTTATAGAGTTTTCTCAGGACGAGCAGGAATAGGGGATGATAGCAGCCTAGCCGTTAGCTATGCTGTGAAGTGGACTGCTAACGTCGAGCTGAATGGGCGGAGTTAAGTCCCGCCGATCCCGCCTTACTGCTGTTGCTAGGTTGATCCGAGGTTAGGTTGAGACTGCAAATCCAATATGGATGCGGCCGTCGATTGGACTCATTTGCTGCCTATGTAACAGATGGGTCAGGGTTCGTCCAGTAATATTTACAGTCTATGTGTGCAACAAGATGACCAACTCAGCACACCACACACTAACATATTCAATCACCAACAACCATTCTCTCCTCTCTCAAAACTCGTAATTTTGCATGATCAAAAATGACTTGAGAGTTAACAAACACGGCAGACGACAAGCAGGAAGAATTGATTATGTTATGTTACATTGTGATGGTTAAGCTAAATGTGGCTACCTGCTACATCCATTGCGGTAACGATTTTGGTCCAACTGGGCTACTTTCCCTGTCAGTTTCATTGAGGTATGTTTTACAGGATGCTACCAGTCAGCAGGTTGGTCATCCATCTAACTTTAAGCTTCATGTTTGATGTATTTGCACTCTGTTGTTATTTATTTAGTTTATAAGCTTCATAAGGACACTTTTTGTCCGATAATTTTTTTTTCTTGTGTCTCTCAGCTTTAACATAGACCACAAATTCACAAATGATATACAAATTTCAATGCAAGACAAAAAAAAACAAGAAATCTTGGCAATACTTATGACAGATTGTCATATCTCAAAGTTATACCTCATAGTCATTCACTTAGCACACCTTGTTACATGATGTACAGAAAAGGACTGAGCATTAAACATCCTATATCATTATGATCATCTTCCACTCATCTCCATATAGGGACCCCAAACAGATCTAAAAAAACGTTTGTGTTGTTGTTAATTTTGTATTTTTTAGCTGTTCAAAAGAATCCATCCGAGCCAACTCATCTCTCCACCCCTTAGGTCTGACTTTCTCTTTCCAGACTTCCTGCACCCCGTTAGAAAGGTTAATTTTACCCAAGAACACACTTGGCAGGTTAGCATCCAGTGGTAAGATACCTAATAAACATAATGCTGGACACTGAATGAGCTCTATTTTCAATATATTGATAATACATTTGATAATTTCTGACCAAAAGTCTTGTACCATCTCGCATTCATACAGCATATTGATCAGTGTTTTTTACTCCATCTCCAGCAGCTATCCTCCTCCTTAAGCCCTAACCTTGACATTTTTGAAGGAGTCCAGTAATTCCTATTCAATATTTTAAATGTCTCGAGCTGTGGAGTACCATGACTGTATCACTTTTACTAAGGCCTCCCTGTGAGTGTTGTAAATGGTAAATGGACTTGAGCTTGTATAGCACTTTTCTAGACTTCTGAAAGCACTTTTACACTGCAAGTCACACCATTCACACACTGATGGCAGAGGCTGCTATGTAAAGTGTACATCAGAGGTAACTCATCCCATTCATATTCATACGCAGCTGACGAAGCAGCAGAAGCAACCTTCTGATTGAGAGATGTTTTGACAATCCTCCTTTTCCTGTCTGAAACCAGATTACACCTTTCAGTAACCTACTGTAACTTTATGACACTATCAACACTTTTCCAAATGAATGGGTAGACAGAAGCCGAAAACTTTCTGCTGCAAAAAAGTGAAATCTGTCTTATGTTGTTTATTATGTACTCAGGCTTTGTTTCCCTTATTGCTCAGTTTCACCATATGTTTATTGCTTCAGAAGATATTGCTTTACTCATACATTCCAAGTTTGAAGGCAATACATCTTGTGAAGTGGTTGCTACCTTTGCATCTAAAGTTTGTGGATCTCTTTTTTCACCACCTTGGTAAGGGGGGGGGGGGGGGGGGGGGTGACTCCCAGGAGGCATGCAGGAAGTTGTTGCCCAGCCTACTTTGAAAACTTTTATTTTTTATCTTACTGACCCTGAAAAAAAAATCTAATTTCTAGAAATCTGTCCACATTCCCATGAGGGAAAGTTTGAGCCAAAAGATCCCCAACACATGACACCATTGTATTGTTTGACTGGGAGAATGCAAAATATGGTTGAATTCATATTGTGACCGACAACAATGCACTGTGTCTTAACAATGCTTGCTATACCGCTGTGTTCTTGTGCCTTGCAGATAACGACACATTGTGGCACATCCATGCATCTGCCTCTGTTTCTGTCAATGGAAAATATTTGACAGCACAACTACAGATGGATACATACACATTATTTTAAAGTAAATCAACCATATCAGTTGATCCCAACTGTTAAACAAACAAACCAGAGAAAGCATCCATTTCCAATCTGTAGCAGCGTCTTGATTCCATTTTCTAATTAATTATTGGCTGCAACCCCTCGGCTGTGGCTACATGAAGAGTGACATGTCCCCAGGCCTCCAGTCACACAGCCTAGCAGCCCCGGTGGCAGGGGAGCTGTGCTTTTAATCACCTTGCCACTGGCATTATCAAGCTGGAGGACCTGTCAGCTGCTCTGCACACACATGCCCGTTCATTCATCTCTGCCGGAGGTCTGTGTGGCTGAGAAAGTGCAGCCCGCTGTGTCCTCACCGAACTTCTCCCCGCCCTGTACAGAAGCCCTTAAAAGCACCACATGTTGCATTTTACCCGTAATAAACTTATTACGGTATTTCTTTGGCAATGCTGTTAACAGCACAGACTTGTATGGAATACTTTATTTCTGGATATTGACAGCATGGAGGCTTAGCAGGACACCTATTAGAAAGCTATGCCAAGAGGCTTAGTACAGTTGTATTTATAAAATAAATGTAAGGGCGCGATCACACTGCCTATCCGTACCGTGCCGTACTCAAGCATGATTGGCCCCCCGCTGCGCCATACCCACACTGGCCGGCACGGCACACGGTCACACTGGCCAGGACTATCTGTGCCTAAGCACGATTACCTCTTGTACATAACGTCATAATACAACACATGCATGCTTTATGTGACCGCGCCCTTAGTCATGATGTCACTATTTGTGTGACTGGATTATGATTTTTCTGGATCTGATTTGTAATAGAAAATCTCTATCAATGGACACGAAAAGTAACGGTTCTGAGGGGGCTTCAACACCCCCTAAATATGGCACAATAAAAACCATGAGCCTAAAAGAAATGTTAAAACAATGTCCAAAGATATGTAGGAACGCTTGTTTTGTCCGTTTACTATAATAGTGTGTAACTTATTACAGATTGCAGATTGAAACAACTCAAAGCAGGTCAGAGCTTTTTCTATCACTGTGCACACATAGAGGTGCTTTGAAGGTTTTCAATATAATTGCAGAAATCAAAGATGTATGATCATCCTATCAGGCAGAGATTTTCTTTTACTTAAGAACAAACTTCTAAGAGGGAGAGAGCGCTCAAATGGACGAGCAAGAGTGAGGGAGGGTGTCCTTGCGCACAGAGATGGAGGGACACCAGACAAAAACGTAATCTGATCATCTGTTTGAAGGTAACTGGGTTTACCTGTGAAGTGTGTGAACAACATGGCAGCCTGCAGTCCCTGTTATCAGCCTGAACGTATGTCCTGACATATAGAACTTAGCAGAGAACGTACTTCCTGTAAATTTTGAATTTTTTTGCAGACTGACATCGTATTGACAGCCGAGACTCCAGAAACTCAGAATCAGAACTTACTAATGGTAACATAACTGACAAAAATGGCGGACATTAAAAAAAAAGTATCCGTATCATCCGTAGTCCTAAGGCACAAAAAAAAGTGTGTATTTTCACAGTACTGGCCCTATCAATTATTACAAGGTATTATCATGCCATGACACACACACACACACTGAACAAGTTAGTCCAACTGGAGAGATGGAATTATTCGTACCCGAAGTCAGTCTGATGCTTGTCTAATGAGCAGTGTGGCAAAGATGAGGGAAAATCAATCATGTATAGCACCATAGCAAGCCAGAGAATTGTCAAATTTGTCAGCTAATTTCATGCTAATTGAGTTATTATTTTTAACCTCATCACTGCTCTGATCATGTGGAATAGAGAGCCCCTTTTCTTATGAGTCATTAATTACGCTCGAAACATCAATCATGGTCGTCTTTCTCTCCGCAGTACCCGCCAGGATCACTAACATATCCAGAGACGTCACAGTGAACGAGGGGAGCAGCGCCAGTCTCATGTGCCTGGCAGTCGGCCGACCCGAGGCCAACATCATATGGAAGCATCATTCACCAAGAGGTAAGGCGGAGCATTGGTTCTTGGCTTTTATTTGAATGGATTGGTTGCAAATGGAAGTATTTTGAAGTGAGGTTCTGTAGCTTAGGTGAAGACGTGAAGATGTGAGATGTTTTTTGGTGCTGAAAAAAGGGAATTGTGTTAACCTGTTCCTGAACACACACTCATGTTAATATGAAAAGACTAAGATAATATGTAGACCTTTCTCATCAGTCATACCAGGCTTACAGAGATACCTGAAAGTAAAATGGTGGTAAAATGTTGGTTTTATGTTAATATACACCTTTTACTATTTGTTTCCCTACACATTAAGTTAAATGGCAACCAAATGTCATTAATAACAATATACTGTTTATATAATTAAAAGTATTAGGGATGGTTTTCATCTTTCCATGTATTGACATTTTAACCATGGCCTGTCAATGATCACCCTGGATTGTTAAGCAATTGTTTTAACTGATTGCTATGATGGTTAACCACAGGGGTCACATGACCCAGTTTCCGTCTTTAAAAGAAATTGTTGAACAATGTTGGAAAAATACGAAGGGTGGCTGTCATTTTGCCAATTATTGGCTTAAATCAGTTAAGTCATTCTCGCACAAGATTGTCAATATGTGAGGAAATCCCCCACATATTGACAATGTTTACAACACCATCCTATGACACACGGCAAATGTTTGCACAGTTGTGTACGGGACTGACTGATGGGAGTCTCTGCATTAGTATGGATTACTTGCGCACCAGCTTGCTCTCTACCTTTCCCAAACACCCATGTATTTGGGCAGGTGTAACTATAAAACAAAGGACCACTGCACCCAATTATACCACAATACCTTTATGACTATTTTACCACAAATAGGTCTAAACTTTGGTTAACATTAGTTACATTCAGGCAAAACTACAGCAAGGAAAATGTCTTATGAAGGGTTCAAGTCAGTCAGTCTTTATTTGTATAGCACCAGTTCGTAACAAATCTAATCTCAAGATACTTCATAAAAGAGCAGCTGAAAGACCTTACTCTTTTTTACTTTATCTACAAAGACCCAACTAAAATCCATCACGAGCTCAGCACAAGGCAACATTTAGCAAAGTTACAGTGGCAGAGAAAAACTGCCTTCAAGAGGCAGACACTTCAAGCAGAACTAGACTCATGTTGAACAGCCATTGGCCGAAATGGTTGGGCTTGGAAAGTGAGACAGTGGGAGACGCAGGAAGAAGGAGAATGATATAGACAAACAGAGTAACAAAAAAAAAACAATATGTAAGTGTCTTTGTTCCCAGCACAGACGTGTTTGAAAGAACACGCTGTCTGTCTCAAACATTTCCACTCCAGATGCTCAGTGACTGTATTTAGCTAATGCTTGCAACAGCTAAACCTAGCATAGGGAAAGCGATGGAGCAGGCTAATGCTAGCATAAGGGCATAACCGAGTAGTTGGTTAGCATTGGCTAGCAAAAGCTAACCAAACAAATGCTGTGGGTTTCTGTTCGGTCTAATATTAACAACACAGCCAGACAGAGCAAGAGATGTGATTTCATTGTCTGTTGAGGAAGTGATCCAGTGATAGCAACAGACCGAATTTCATCTTATGAAAAATGAAATTCAAATGACGGATCATCATACATCACAACCACATTTTTACCACCCTTTAAATAAAAAAGAGACAGTGGGAAGGTCTAATGCAACCTCTAGATTACAGATATAAAGGAACTGATGAAATAGCCAAAATGCTACAATAACAACCTCAACTGTGCATAATCTTTGTTTGCAATGACACTTGTTGCACAACATTACCATGCTTTACAATTGTTGACTTTGCTCTTCCTCCTATGTTTTTTCTCATTCCCAGTTGTAATGAGTGCTACAGTAGAACTGATTTGCAAACATATGTTCGATGCATTCACATGTTCATATACGGCTGATTGTTGGAGAGGGTAGGTTAGGCTCAAACATGATGTGTGTGCATGCATCTTTACAGAGCTACCTTAAAGAATGTGTCTCTAAATTTCTGTTGTGCAGAAAAAAATGGGTTAAGACGTGTATCAAACCAGAGTTTTATGCATGCTGCCCCAGGTGTTTTGCTTTGTACAGGAAGGTAATTAACATAAACCAGAGTCACAGGAAACAGGATTACTGGGCACTGAAAAACAATCTTTGTGAACTATTTGCAGCCACAAATGTGCCAAATAGACTCTAAATCTCTGACTGGTTATGTGCAAAATCAGATGCTAATGCAGAATAAGAAGGTCAATTTCTGATTTTTTACATACATACGCACATACGTTAAGGGGGAAGTTAAATCACCCATTGACTACACATTGCCTCAACTCTGTAATGTGTTTTTTTTTTCAAACACATTTCACAAAACAAATGTGTCAGGCAAAGCTGTAACAGTACAACCTTGATGTAAAGATGACTGAAGCACACACACCTCTAACACATGCTTCACATGATCATCCTACATGCAAGCCGTTTAGCTCCAGCTGATATGAATCTGTAGCTTTTGTGTTAGCATAGCAACAAGACTATTTATGGTCAATGCCAGTATTTAATCTGTTGAATAAAGTCTTGCTTGCTTTTCTACCTGATTGACTGCAGAGGTTTAGGTTGCTAACCCGTGACCTGACAGGATCCAACCCCAATCAAGCCTGTTTTATCAGGAGGCCACAGCTGGTTAGGTCACATATAGCACACCTCACAGCCTGGAGAAAGGGAGCCGAGCTCTGTATGTGTGTTTTGTGTTCTAATTGTGTCGGTTTCACACTTCCCACTGAGCATTCAGCGGTGTGAGTCATGCGTTGCTTCTCTATAGATTCAGATGTTCAGCCTTCAACATGACATGAATGCTCACAGCCCAGCTGTTCCTCTGTGCCTGCGTGTTATGTGGAGCCAGAGAAAATCTGCTCCTTGCAGCCCAGTGAGCCTGAGACATCTAAGCCTCCTACAACACAACGGTTCCTTTATTTATTCACTACCTATTCTTTGTACTCAGGATATCATGACCATTTGGGTGAAGTATGAATTGTAAAAACTTGAATTAGTGGTAACTTTAATGGTCAAAACTAGGGCTGCAATATTAAAAAAAAATCACTATTAATCTCTGAATTTCAATAGTTAAGTGTAATATGTTGAATTTTTACACTAAAATATCTTTAATTTATTATGAATTGACCTAATCAATGTTATATTTTCTTTGTTGAGTACTTACAGTACCTAACATACTTCCAATAGTTATCAGAGCCACATAATTACGTAATTTTATAGTTGTAACAGGACATGTCAACTTATTTATCGTTGCCATGGAAACACCAGATGTTACGTCTTAGACGGCGGTATAAGGAAGTGTTAACTGCTACTGAAAGCTCCCGTACTGTTGCTGAATGTGCTGCTGGGATATAAATTATACTTGGATACATCGGAGGTAAACATATTCTCTTCCTCAGGTCTGTTTTGCACGTTCATCTTGGAGTTTGTTTTTAGAGGGGGGGTTTGGGGTGGAGTAACAGTGAGAATTACTCCCATGATTCCCCACCAGCCTAGACGTCATCTTTTGTTATTGTCTTGATTGAGGGTCCCCTGGTGGTGGAATCTACATACAGTATTGTGCGTTTAATCACGATTAATTAACCTCACCATCTCATCCCAATTTAAGTGTTAACGCTGACTAGTTAAAACAAGTTATATTGTTGAATAATGAAGCCAATGAGAAAGTGCAAAAAAAATGCATTTTAACCATAACATTACAACATAAAGATAATGAAAAAATATATAAATTTAACATTCAATTTCAATCTCTTTGCGACTTGCATGCAGGTGCGTGACTAATTACATTTTGTCACCATGGTAATAGAAAATGTATTCCTGCAGACATTTTCAGTGTTCTAAAATCTGAATTGCTGTTGCAAGGTAATAATGGTATCTTGTAGATCAAGGGCTACCAATAAGGGCTGACAATAATCACAATATGTCACGCCTATCGAGTGCTGATTTCCTCTTCATAATGCAAGCTTAGCTTCAACATTTGTTTAGAGCCGCAAGGTATGGAAACTAGAGGACTGAGAGTTTCAAAATATAAATCTGAATGATTTTATTATCTCTCCATTACATGAAAATCACAGACAAACTGTCAATGGTTAACATGATGTTTAAACAATCCCGACCAGTAGAAAGAGAGGATGTCACTTGTCAGCAGCAGGAGAAGTGGCAAATGAAGCAATAGAATCACACTTGCAAAGTAATATACAAGAATCTGTAGCCAGGGAGCCTGGTAAGACGTGTGTGTGTTTGTGTCTCTGTGTGTGTATGTTATTGTCAACAGCAAAGATAATGGGTTATCTTACTTGACATTTCTTGGAGTTGCTCTAATGAAAAGAGAGACTGTGGCGAGATGCCGAAGAGATTCTTGCAGGCAGTCAGAATCTTAAATGTTTTTTTTTTCTTGCAGGAGTGGTATTTTTTTTTCCTCCACGACTATAGCTCCTCACCGTTTGCTTTTCATGTTTGTCACCAGCGATAATGGACTGTTCCCTCTGAGGATAGTGTGTGTGTGTCTGTTAGTTCAACACTAAAGCGAGCAGCCTTCTTCCCCAGTTAAACAGCATTTGTAGAAAAGTCTCAAATCTGCGATGTTAGCCACCTTGTGTTTTTTTGTTTTCATGGCAAATCATTGCAAATCTTCACACTCACACAGTGTCTGGAACATGAGCAAATGTGCTGTAGCAGCTGATGGTGCAGAAAGACGTCCCACATTTTGCAAAGAGAATGACAAATGCAATGAGAAAACTTGCTCTGGTGAACACGGCAAGACATTTCAAAGTACTAAGACAGCCTTAAAGGTACACAACCTAACTTGAGCCTATTTCTTAAAGGAAATATGAGCTGAGGAATTTCAGATTCCATGTCCCTGTGGCAGATGATTTCTTTTATCATACCAAATGTTACTTGATGGGAGAAATAAAGACTTCTACATGCAAATCAGTTCCCCAAATGGAGACCCAAACATGTCAAACACAGCAGTTTAGACAGTGGCAAAATACTTCAAATATGATGCTAAATGTTGTCTTGTTGTGTGGGGCTTAATGGTCATGTCAGTGAAGTTGAAAGTGACAATTCTACAATTCACTTAGCAGACGCTTTTATCCAAAGCGACGTACATCAGAGAGTAAGTACAACACAAGCAAGGATCTAGAAAAAAGGGAACAATGTCAGTAAGAGCAAACGATCAGCTTTGAGTCTGATTGGACACACAGGTGCTGACAGGAAGTGACCAGAGGTAAAGCACAACATTGAGGGCAGTTCTTGAGAGCTCTAATCAGTATAGAAACCATCTTATAAGTCATCGTTATCAAACAAAAAACATCGTCATTACCATCATCATCATCATCAATATCGAGACCATCGTGACAAATAGGCACTGTAGATTTAGAAATGCAAAATTAAGAGGACAACTAAGCGATTATAAATGAGCAAATCAGGCTAGGCTTGGGCACTGGTGGCTAGTGGTCAGTGTGCGCGCCCCATGTGAGGAGGCTGAAGTCCTCCAAGCAGGTGGCTCAGGTTGAATCCAATGTGTGACTCATTTGCTGAATGTCTGTCCCCACTCTCTCTCTCTCTCCCTGATTTCTGACTCTATCCACTGTCCTATCTTTCCAATAAAAAGGCATACAAAAAAAATCTAAAACCAAGTTAGACATTCAAAACAAAGTATGTCCAGACACATTTCACACAATCATCTTTAAGGGGCAATCATCTCTGTGGCTCAGTGGTAGAGTCGGTCGTCTCTGAACCGGAAGGTCAGGGGTTCTATCCCCAGGTCCTGCAGTCAGGGAGGAAGTATCCTAAGACACTGGACTGCTTTGATGGCGGGGTGTAAATTGATGTGAATTGAATAGTACATATTTATTTATATATATAAAATGAAGCTACTGCATTTTAATTTGAAGGGGTTGGGCAACTGACCAAGCTGCTGCATTTGATGAGCTGGGAGTGAGAATGGGCTGTGAATACAGAGGGTGACATGAGTAAGAGTTGTGTGAAGACAATAAAGTGTGTCCCCACTGAGTAATGCCTCTTTGGTCAGTCGCCAACTTGAGTCTCCCCTTTGTTTTCTTCACTGCAGGACTCAGTCCTTATTTCAACTCCACATTAAATATTCAGCAGAGTCCAGTGAATCTCTGGCTACGGGCCACGGAGAGGATTAGAAGATACATGGTCAAGGAAAAACAGTTTGTTCAGAGGACAATACAGTATGGATTCTGTTCGACCCACAGTGGATAGGTTGTTAATGTACACTCAACTGGATGTCTTTCCTTTTAAATAACCTCGGACAGATGGATGGCTTTTACAGGGGTCGTCCTTTAGAACGTGCTGTGACTGAGCCCTCCTCTTATTGATATTGGCAATAAGCTAGGCAGATATTATGAGTAGAAACAACAAGCAGGGGTTTGTGTGACATCAGTGTAGCAGAACATGTGGGATTAAAGCTTCAAGTAATTATAATTTAAAGCATTTTTAGGAAGTAGAAGCTCATTAAGGTTAAAGTCAAGCATGAAAGTCAGCACTTCAACATTCAAAAACAAAACTTAGCTTGTCATACATGAACCTTTGAGTAAAACCAATCTTTTAACTGTAAAATGTGTTGCATGAGAAGCGCTTTTAATACCTGTTTTTTTCAACTAAGAAAGTTGGCTTCATCCCTTATACTAGTCTGACCAATATAATGAAGATGAAAATAATACATTTTTGGATGTCAGAGTGAGGGGGCTGGCCACACAACTGGTGTGTGTGTGTGTGTGTGTGTGTGTGTGTGTGTGTGTGTGTGTGTGTGTAGGGGGACCAATTTCCAGACTTGGTACGCACTGGGACTTGAACCAATGACCCCCCCGGTTCCAAATCCAAGTCCCTACAGACTGAGCTACTGCCGCCCCAGTATAAATTGCTAAGACATGGAGCCGCCATCACCCACTCAGCATGACCTGACGTGATGAAAATGTACCCTCATTCATTGTGTACTGCACACGTCAGCTTCACTGTGCAAAGAATGCTGGGATACATAGCATCCCTACTGCGCCACTTCACTCCCACAATAAGTCAGAACCCTGCATTAACTGAGTGCTGATTTTGAATGAAAAGACATCTCAATTAAATGCAACAAAAGGAGTCAAAGTAGTTTTTTTGCCACAATTTGTCACAGTTCAGGCAGAAAACAGTCATGGAGCAGTCAGACTGGTGCAGGTCGGAAGAATCTTCAGTTCTGACTTTGTGTGTTAGTAGAAGAAGAAGAAGTATTGTCAAACAGGCATCTCTTGGTTCTTGTGTCAGATCGATGCCACCACTTGTTCAGGTCTCAAACAGCTGAGTTTCATGCTGCAGGTTGACTTCCCTCCCCTCAGGACACAGGTCTAAGATGAGAGTCTGAATTTTAGTAAGGAGTTAGAAGTCTCAGGAGATGGAAACCTTTATTTTTATTTTATATTTTGCTTCTTCTTGCTATAGTTTTCTGTGGAAAAAAACGACCTAAAAGCACAAA
The DNA here is from genome assembly GCF_963584025.1 of Labrus mixtus. Lineage (NCBI taxonomy): Eukaryota > Metazoa > Chordata > Actinopteri > Labriformes > Labridae > Labrus > Labrus mixtus. Next base: position 27,690,653 of record NC_083625.1, read on the forward strand.
AAAACTATTCTCATCCACCATTTATTTTGCTTATCTTCACCTCCCTTTGAACTTGATAACTTTTAAATTGGCCATTGAGGTCGATCGATTCAAAAACTTTTTAGAAGAAAACAGGTTTTATGATTTGTGTTTTGATTTGGAAGTGGAAATTGAGTCCCATTTTCTTTTCTTTTTCCATGTACCAATTATGATGACTTAAGAGAATTATTGTTTCATGCAATACTTCATCAAACACCTGAAATATTGGGATGGACAGATGTGCAAAAACTGGAATGACTGTTTAAGTTGGATGTGTTTAAGCTGTCTAATTATGTCTCAAAAGCTTGGAAAAGAAGACAAGATAGTTTGTTTCTATTGTTGTGAACATACATCTGCTTTTATAAGTCTGGACGAGAAAGATGGCCCCACTTTTCCTTTGAGCTACAATGGCCTTATATGCCAAATACTCTTTTTGCTTTCTCCATAGGTTTATTTTTAGTTTTCGTTTCACAATATTTTTTTTCAGAGTTTCAAACTTTGAGTCCTGACAAGTAAATTGTGGGGGGAGAAAAAGCTTACACGACATCTGAAGTCCAATTGTTGGGAAAAAATTGGCAGCGTTGAGCGTGATTGACAGACCACTGTGGCACAGACAGATGTTGTCGACTTGTGATTACTCTCCTGATGAGTGCCATTCACGGAATCAGACAGCAGAAATGAACGCTGCTCCATCCGTCCAGACAGAACAATACCCTGGCATTGCACGCTGCAGTAGTGAATGAAGCAGTTATCACGGCGAGGAGGAAAAGCATTGGGTGCAGGTGTTTCTCCAAAAAAAATAAAAGAATGGAAGAGATATGATCCCCAAAAAATATATTACATTTCATGACAGCTCACAACATGCCTCCCACACTGGAAAGAAAAGCCTCATGTTTTGACTTTTTAGATGAAGAATAGTTGGCATTGTTTGATCGCCACCTCCAATATCCATCAGAATCATTGGAGTTATTTCTAGTCTGCTTCAAACTGACAGCTTCGATATCACGATGACAGTAAATAAACACGAGCTTCTATAAGAGAATGGGAGCTGGCAAAAGCAGTTTGATGGTGGAAAGTTAACTCATTTGTCTGCATTGTTTACTCATTATAAAAGACAAAAACCTATCACAGAGAAGTAAAGAGCAATGTGGACAGGAAACAATACATTTCATCCACTTACCGACCCTCATTTGCTGAGAAAGTTGTGTTATGCATGCAGAAGGTTTATAAAGTTTAGTGTTTTATTTCATCTTGGTTTTATTTTGTATAGTATTTGGACCACTAAGTGGACTTCACACTAGGGACCCAGATCCAAGTACGCATACCCCAAAGTATGGTTCATTTAATCAGTGTTGACACAAACATACCGTACTCGAGCAAAATGCCCAAGTACGCTGGAAGAGGTGGTCTAACCAACTGTGTGCATACTGCCCCCTGCTGTATCGGAGTGTGTACATACACAAGTGTAGGGAACAGTGTTACTAATGTGAACCCAGACCAGCCAGGGAGAGGAGGGGGGGGGGATCGTTCACTGGAACGATATGAAACAATCGTGCCTAATGTGTGCCTTAGTCACTTTTGCATCTTAAATTAGTTCAGTGAGACAACTCACATTTCTATCTTACATACATACTTATATATTTATTGGAGCAGAACATAGTTTGTGTTTGTGTGTCTATGCTCAGACCTAATCACTCAGTTTTAATTTGCATGCAGAAATTTGAGGAGTGATGGGATGATATCTTAAACCCCCCAGTCAGAGCCTACAGGTGGATGCTGGGGTGGTGGAGGGGGGCTGAGCAAGAGTGCAGTACTGGTTCAGGTCAAAGTTAGCAATGAAAGAGCACAGGAAGAGACCGAAAATCTGAGTGCTTAAATAGACAGCTATTAGGAAAGAGGTGTTGTCAGGTGACTAATGAGAATGAGACATGTCAAGTGTGGAAATCATTGCAGCTCGAGTTGACTGCCTGTACTAGCTCGGCGGCGTCACCTCATTTTGTGGACCGCCATAGTGACCTTTAAAGTTGACATTTTGGTCCTTGCATTGTAGGTGTTTTCAGAATCAGAAGGGTATAACAAGACGAATGGACTCCAGGTTTTGAGGGTTAGCAAATACTAACAGTTCATCTTTGTGCTGGATGAGGAAGAGGCAATTAAAACTCATACATTTTGAATCCAGTAAAAAGATATATACAAAATGACTATATTTAATGATTCATGGTAAATTAACTTTCTATTCCTCTGACTACTCAAAGCAGTTTTACACTACATGTCACATCCCCACCACATTCACAAACTGATGGCAGAGGCTGCTATGTAAAGTGCCCAACATACTGCCCATCAGTACCATTCCATTCACATACCAGCGGGGGGGTAATTTGGGGTTCAGTGTCTTGCCCAAGAATGCTTCGACTGCAGGAGCTGGGAGATAAAACCCCTCAATCTCTTTCAACCTGACGCAGTTGTCATTTTAACACCCAGCACTCCTGTTGTTTAAATGGCAAATTAACTTGCGCTCCCTGCAGCGCCCCAGGGGTGTGTTTATCTTACAATGAAGTGTGATCAGATGCATACCTGGTGTGTTTTTTTATCCTGGAGAGTCAGACAGCGACTGCGCCTTAGACCACCTAAAACCTGGTCTGATGTCTAAAGTCTGTGGTGCAGTATGTTACTACTACTTAGATGGAATATTATTAAGATGGGCAGACAGCGTGTTCTACACACACAGGATGCATAACAGCACAACTTCTCCAGTTTAATTTCAGTGCATTTGCTGATACATTCAAATTGAGTTTTTAATGGGAAAGAGGGCTGGGGAGACGGAAAGCTTTTGTTTCCATTTCTTTGTTTCCAAGCTCGTCTCCGTACTTGCTTCAATGCGTTTGTGATCTACCTCCTTTAATGCCTCTCCCCATCCTTTCAGTACAGATTTCAGAGTTTCAATAGCGGCTTTGTTCTGTTGTAAAATTAAGTTGGAAACATTTGAAAGACCGTCATAAACATACATCAAGAATGTTAGAGACTGTTTCATGTATACCCCGTTTCTGCATGTTTACAACACCTTGGGACATCATCTAAAGCATGAGGTCTTTGGCTCTGTGCTGCTATCTCCTCCTCTGCTTTTCTTTCTCTAAGAATCTGGCTTACTTTGGTAGCATCACCTTCTCTTTTATGGCTGCTTCTTTTAGTTTCCTCTTTTGAGAGCCGCATTTTGTCTTGCACGCTGTTATGACCTGGCTCAGGAGGGGAAAGAGAAGCAACATCAAAACCAGAAAGTGTTTGTAAATTCAAGTTATTTATTACAAAAATGCAAAGTTGTGATACATCTTTCATCACCTACAAAAAGAAAGGCAAACTGTAAGGGCAAATGAGTTCTGCTCAAATCAACAACTGCTTAAAACAGAAGGACTCTAAATTAGGTTTTAAATACTTACTGTCTAATGAGAGAAAAGAAAGGAACATACCTTTTACAATAATCTTAGTACAATCCTGTAGTTCGTGATGTGCCATGACTTCACGTCTTGCAGTGTGTGCATTCTTGAGATTACGGAGAAGAATATCTGTTGTGCCCTTTGTGAAGGACATTTAATATTGTTTGAGTTAAGTTTTGTTTTTACACTGCCCCCTCCTGGTTGTTTAAGTGAACTGAGTAGTATGAGCATGTGAGGTGTTAATTACTGCCAGACTTTAAGTGCTGTGGAGAGTGCAGACAGCAGTTTCTTCACCTCCTGCAAAATTATCTTCCACATTGTTGCCTTGGATACTAATTGTCCGTAAGTATTTATTATTTTGTGTTCTTTGGTGTACAGAGGCAGAATGTAAGTTTTTAAGTTGTTTCTTTAGACGATTGGATTTTAATAAGTTGATATCTGAGCAGAGCAGTAAGCTAGCAGCATGACTAAGCATGTTAGGTTAGCTAATTGTTTCTTGTGCCCTATTTTCTGTTTGTTAGTCTCAAATTAACTTTGCAATTTGTGCTTTATTACAGTTTTACAAGAAAGAAAGAAAGTAAATAAGAACAGAAATACTTTGAATTCTTAAATAAATAACGAGAAAAGTTACGCCTTGTAAATTTTACACTTGTTAGCAAACTGTCTAGCTCTGAAGATAAGCAAATCATTGCAAGGACAGTATAATATCTGTTAAGATTCTCCTCTGGTGGTTGATGTGCCTGATTTCAAAATCGGGTAGGATTTTAGACTTCCTGTAGTGTGTGTGTGTGTTTTAGTTAGCGAGTGTAAGGGACTGTAGTCATGTTATGACACCGAGATATATAGTTGTATGTCATCTGCATAAGCATGGTAAGAGATGTCGCGATATTCCAAAATCTGAGCAAGTCATGCACCTGCCTCTCTCGACACAATGTACAACAATGCATGGCTTTAAATAAAGAAAAAGGAGGTGAAACCGAACAGGACTGAAAGGGCTGCTTTAACGGCTTCTCTCGTATAAAACTGGGTCAAACTAATTGCCGTGTGATGTGGCTCGATAAAGAATTCACTGGCATAGGGACTCGACTGTGCTACACACAACAGAGCTGTATCAATCCTGTAATGATTAAAACATTTCTCCACCTCATGCATATTCATGAACTCTTTTTTTAAACTTTAAAATACGGATTTGGAATGGTCCCTGTAGCTTTGTAAAAGTGCAGCGGTTATACAAGGTGGTATTCAAGAACACACAAAATAACAATGTTATTTTTTTCTTTTAAAAAAAATATAAAAAATATGAGTGAAGGTGTTCTACTTTGGTAATGAAAGCTGCACATGCTTTTTGTTATCTGAAAGAGAAATGCAGTTACAGAAGGGACCATTCACAAAGTTGTAGGCATATTAATTTATAACTACTTCGATGTAAAGAAAGGGGGAAATAATCATGTGGCAAGGGGAGGACGTGTACCTGAGGTCGCTACCTGCTTCCCCCGTGGGTGGACTGTGACCAATTGGGTATGGATTTTAAAAATATGTTCATGCATCATTAGGACGCTATACTGATTGAAATGTGAACTGTCAATCACAGGTAGCCATGCCCTAAAACATTCCCTGCAATGTAGTCACAATTAAACTATGTGTCCATAATTTACAAAATGTACATCATGCTTTGTTGAATGAGACTTGGAACTGCACATTTAAACCATTACCTTACTGGAAATATGATTTACTTGGTAAATAATTAAGCATATATGTTCTGATGAACTTATTAACAGATATACTTTTGTAACCAGTGAAGATGCCCCCTGTTGGGAGTTTTTTTTTAAACAATGCAGGTTTGAGGCACTCCCACATTTTTTTTACTTTTTAAATCAAAGCGCTACATCTGCCAACTATAACCTAAAGCTTAGTAAACCTCTTAACTACGCTCCAAAGAAGACCCTAAATGCATTCATTAGTCGGAATGGCAGGACCAGCTTATTGCTAACAATCAGGCTATCAAAGCTCACTCTCCCCCTTAGCCATGCTTGGATCTCTTTATACCTATTGTAGTATGCTGATTGGCTCACAGGCACATCAGTCAGGAGAATTGGCTGACTCAAATCTTTTGTTTTATTGTAAATTCGCCAAACTATAAACCAGTACACCATTGTATTATTAGCAAAAAAACATTGTGTCATCGCAGTAGAAGCAGTTTGAGTTAGCGCAAAAAGGTGAAATGTGGAACGGTGCTAACTTGTGTCACAAGACATAAAACTTTTGTCATGAAACTATTTTGGTAACAGAATACTGAACATTCAAAACATTGTTGGTGGGTTGCAGGTAAAATCTGAGTATTCTCAGTGTGCTTTTTGCTGTTGAAAAGACATTTAAATGTCCAACATAGAAAAACAATCCTAACTGGTTGAAAGCCTTTTCACTGCCTGATTTGAAGGCAGTGATTAAACATTTGTTAAGATAAAATTTCAACAGTATTTGCAATGAATGAATTATTCATCACTTACAGTGCATAAATTAATATTTAAGTTTTATCATCTTTTTTTCCCCAGTTAATAGCCAGTACAGGGGCGGCTGTGGATCAGTGGTAGACTCTGTGTTCTTTCAACTAGAAGGTTTAGAGTTTGATTCCCAACTGCTGCAGACAGGAAGGAAGTTTCCTTTGGCAAGACACTGGACTGCTTTGCTGGTGGCGTGTGAATAGAATAGTTCTGATGAGAAGTAGTGATGTGAAAAGCAGTTCTTTTCAGTGTACTGAATCAGTAGAATCAGTTCAGTAAAGTGATTCGTTCAAAAGATTCGTTCACAGAATCGTTCAGTACTTCTCAGCAGCTCTGTCTGTGAATCAGAATTTAATAAGCTGAAACACGGCCGAACGTTTAGTTCTGCTCGCGATCGTACTGAGAACAGCCGGTGGTGAATAATAAACCAATGAGCTGAGAATTTAGTTGGATAAAGTTACAGTTTGCAAACTGAAAGCTGCTAAAACAATCACATTTATTTTCCCCGACCGTTCTGTTCAGTACGTTAAGTACAAGAAGAGGAAGAGAGTGACTCGGAGGCGGAGCTCTCGTTCAGTTCATTCAGTGAACGAACTGAACGAGAGCTCCGCCTCCGAGTCACTCTCTTCCTCTAAAGTTTGTTCAGTGATTCATGTCGGAGCTCTCGTTCAGTTCACTGACTGAACGTGAACGAGCGAGACTGCGAGTCACCAGCCTCAGTCACACACACACTGTACTGACTGAAACACGATCGTTAGTGGATGTTAAAACAGTCAGCTGAGTGAAATTAAGTTGGATATAAAACCTGTTTGCAAACTGACAGCAGCTATAAAAAGCACATACATTTTCGCGACACCTAAATGTTAAATAATATATTTGCTACTTCCTCAATTTTGGAGACATGAGAGGGAGAAGTAGGGGCGGGCTTTAGTGACACAGAGCTCCCGACCGACTCCGTCCTGTTGGTTCAGTCAGTACGTATCACTGACATGAAAGGGAGAGGGAGGGCGGGCTTTGAGCGACTCTTACGGTCTAGAGAGAGAGAGCGCAACTGAAGTTGAGAAATGAACGACTCTTTTCAGTAAGTGATTCAGTTCAGTTCGTTCACCCAGATGATTCGTTTGTTTTGAACGAATCGTTCACGAACTACACATCACTAATGAGAAGTTATACACTTTACATGAAGTGTAAAAGCACTTAAAGAAATCAGATGTTCAAAAAAATAATAATCCAGATAAAAATCTTCTAGATTTGTTCATCCACTTTTTTCTACCAAGGATCACAAAGTCCAGCTCATTTTTATCCTGGTTGTTCAAAGAAAAACTGATCCAGTGTTAGACTTGCTTAGACTCTAAATCTGGCATACCAGCGATCTTCACACTCCATACTTTGTACACAGGAGGCGTTGAAGTCCACACAAACTGAAAGATCGTCACAGTTGCCTTGTTAGGTAATGATGCTTTTCGGTTAAATATTTCATAAAGACAAATCAGTTATTGCTTTTTTTAAATACCAACTGTCTTGCAAAAATTTGTTTTTTTGAACAGTGTAAAAAATGTTTTATTGGATCAAAGTAATCCCAATCCAACTTCAAAGTTTTGACCTTCTAAAACTGGAGGTTTTATCCAGATTTAAACCAGGATTGGACCCATTTTTTTTTATTTTAAACAATCGGATTTCAAGGTTGAATGCTCTTTGATAGCTTTAATCCTGTTGGATTATCAACTGGGCGCAAAGACTAGAAAAGTGGTATAACCATTAAAAGTGTAATAACAAGAAGGCATTTCTTCTTTTTGACAGATCATGATTGGCAGTTAGCTATCACCACGACCTGAAAAATAAATATTGTTTACGAGTCAATTTAGCATTTTTTCTCAATAAGGATATGTATGTGTATGTGTTTAAAGCCTGTCTTTTGCTGGCAGTAATAATGATCTCAATTGGTATCACATTCATCATTGTTACGTTCCCCCAGTAATCAAAATCTGAATGACATAGGTTCCAAGTTGGGGAACTAACAAAACACTGCTGCTTTTAGAAAAAGGTACCACATATGTGGGCGTTGGGTTTCTTTAAGGTGCAAGAAAAACATAGCTCTTCAAACCACCCACTGATTCTATCAAAATGATAGACAAACATACAATTGGAGTCCAAAATAAAAGAGAAGTGGGAGTCAAAGAACAGAGGGGTAATGGAAGGAGTCAAAAAATGGGCCGAAATGAAAATATATTTTCAAAATAGACATACACACACCACTGGGATCTTCATTCAAAAACAAAAACACAGAAAGCCACCTGATGGTGTTGCCTCTCTGGAGACACAAAACCAAAACGCGTGTAAGACATGCGGTCATGACAATAATGTCCTCCTCCTTTTGAACCCTGACATGAACAAGTGTGAAACATGTTTGTGTTGTAGATGTTAGCAGTAAGCATAAACAATAAAGGCTAAACAATTTAACTTTTTTTGTTACATGAAATTACATAAAACGCCATCAAACTGAAATTCAATCCTGTCTGTTCTTTTTATTATACCAGTAGAACTTTGCAGGGCTGTGCAGAGGCGTGCTTCTTTTGCCTGTTCTGCCAGATCATTACACAGAAATAGAGACACTGGGTTACATAAAATCTCCACTACCTCCAAAAAAAATGTAAATCCTCAGATGTGCTGAAAATCTTCTCTGAGGTCACTTTGTGGGATCTTCAGCTGTACAGTACAGTCTGTATATATCCAATAAAGGGACCCAGAAACAGTTAAAGGTAACATTTTACACATCATACACTTTACCATGCTTTTCTACAACACTAATGTGTGTCTCATAGCCTCTCTACAAACCCCCCAATTATGAGATAAGTCCACCCTCTCCGTCTTTTGCCTGCTCCACTTTTTAGACATTGTGAGCTGCAGGCTGTTTTTCCCATCATGACATCACAAAGAGCAGTAACTCCTCCCCCGGGTTGGTGACACTCCCACAGCTTGGAGTACAGCTTTCCACAAAAAACAATAGGGAATGTAACGAGAAAGCCCAAGCCACCCAAGTCCTTCCAGAGAGGGGCGTGGCTAGCTTACCAGTATTTTAAAGCTCCACAGAAACAGCCTGTTGTGAGCAGGGCTTTAGAGTTTACAGCCATTCTAAAATATAGGGTCAGAGTGGATTTTGTATGTTTATGGGACCTCTGAGACATATTTAAACTTGTTGAAAAGGAGTATAATTAAAAGAGATGACCTTTTCCTCATTTGTGCAGCATCCCACTCACCCCTAAAAATCAATCATTATATGTATAGTGCCAAATCATCAGAAAGTGTTATCTCGAGGTGCTTTACAATTGCACAGGTAATAAAACCATACTCATTGTTAAGAGAAATGGAATGGGGGAGATGATATAAGATGCAGGAAGGATTTCTCCTTTGTAATTCTCACGTTCTTGTTGTCCACACAAAAAACAGAAAAGATAAATGGACTTGAGTTTGTAAATCGTTTTCTAGTCTTCTGACTATTCAAAGCACTTTTACACTGCAGGTCACACCTACACATTCACACACTGATGTAAGAGGCAGCTATGCAAAGTGACAATCAGTATTATGCCTATGGCCACATCAGACATGTAGCTGCAGGAGCTGGCGGTCAAACCCCTGACCTTCCAGTTGAGAGACGACAAACTCTACCACTGAACCAGGAACTAAATGCTCAAAACCAAGTAGAGATACAATGTACTCTGTGACCCCATTTTAGTGCAGAGGGAAGACTCTGTTTTCACATTTGGCCGTTGGTTTAAACAGCAGAGGAAGGAGGAAGACAGCTTCACAGTCTTTAATATGTACAGCATGTCTTTACAGGACAGGGGGGAGAGGAAACCAAGCTTCTGCCTGGTGGAAGTGACTTTCCCCTTGAAACCTTTTTTTTTTTCAACAATTGGCGGTAACATCATGAACTGATTGCTAGTCATTTTCAGTCTCTTGGTTAAACCAATAGAAGCAAATCAGCAGACACACAAGGATGTCACGCCTGTAGAGGGATCACTTTGGTACTGTAAGCCAATTACTATAAATCAGACCGGGTAGCGGCTTTGGGAATACGTCTAGAGATGCTGATTGTTAAGCAGCCAGGCCTAAACACAGAGCTGGGCTGCTGAAGTAAAGCATACAACATTAAGAGGGGAAGCATTTCCCAATAACCTGCTCTGTGGCCTGTGCAGTCTTGGGACGTCTCCAAGCGAGCTTTCTTCTCAAATTTATTGGCCAAATGCACTCCTAAAATCACAGCGTGGGAGTGTGGGGTGTTGTTTGGCTGTTAGAGGTGGCAAAAGTAGTAGAATGTGTGAGTTTAGCATGCTGATGTAAGTGTGTGTGTGTGTGTGTGTGTGTGTGTGTGTGTGTGTGTGTGTGTGTGTGTGTGTGCTTTGCAGGGGACCTGGAGGGCTTACTCAAACTTTCTGTTTCACCCCACCACCCACACTAGGCGTTAAAGGTTGTGAGAAAGGAGTGGAAAGTGTTCAGAAAGAGAACGTTTGTTGAAAAATTTAAAGGGAAAACAGAGAGGGAGTCTTTGAGTAAGACAGCGATAGGACGGGGGGGGGGGGGGGATGCAGAGGAGCAGAAGAGGGACACACAGTGGGCTAAAGGAAAGATTAGTGCAACCGAGGAGCTCCCAATTTGCTCATAGCGATGACTAATACGGAGCATTTTGTGGGTAAAAGCCATCAGAAAGCCTCCGACAGGTGCAGACTGTTCCGAGTGAATGGCTCCTGCTCTCCTGTCCTCCATCATTAATCACCAAAGTGAGTAGTCCCCCCTCGAAAACTAAATCATTAATAACCTGTCTTAGGAGGACATTTGCACTCACACCTGTTTCCCTCCTCTAGACAGGCAGAGGGGAGGGCTGGCTTTGCTCTGTCTTATCTTGTGAATGAGGGATAGTCTGCAGTAATGTTTACTCATTAATTACTACATAATGACTTGGTGAAATACACACATTGTGCAGTGGTTTATCCTGAGGGAGGGGGGGATTAGATACTATTTATTTGCATTCGATTATATGTCGTTTGAAGACCTATTCAATGATGTGCAGTTTGTTCGCTAACCCTATAGGCAACGTACTTTCTGCAGGAAATGGTTTTAGCACATTATGGTTTAAACCAATTAAAACACAAAGCATGTAATAGCTAGAGCTTTCATTCTTTTTGCATGTGAAAGATGAGGCTGCCATCCTAAGTTTCATCACATAATTCCATGATTTAATTTCAGTATTTTACATGCAAAGCAAAACTTGGTGTCAGTGTGCAGGTGTTCACAAACTGTGCACGAGAGATTGTTTTATTATAAGATTTGTTTTTGGGTTTTTGCGCCTTTATTGGAGCGACAGGACAGTGGATAGAGTTGGAAATTAGGAACAGAGAGAGTTGGGAACAACAAGCAGGAAAGTAGCCACAGGTCTGATCCCAAGCCGGACAGCCCGCCCTGAGGACTACATGGGGCACGCGCCCAAACCGCCCAGCCAACAGCGCCCCTGGAATTTAAACTTTATGTCTAGAGCATTCACTCTTTATACAACAACAATCTCAGTCTTCCATTTTCTCCTCATTATGTAATGCATGTGTTAATGATGTCATTATGCTGCTCTAAAAGGTGTGAAAAATAAGGTGAGAATGTGATACTTTAGTGGGCTTGGTTTATAATAATCATCTTCTAATTTATGGCAAGAAAACACAACAGCTTTAGAACAGAATTAACAAATTAAGGATTAAGATTAAAGAGATATTAAGCATTTAAAGATAAATAAACATAACAATGTACTGTTTATATCACAGTTAAACTACGAATACACCTTTAGATCTTTTTAATCAGCAGAAAACAGAGTTCAAATCATCAATTTGGATCAAGATGTTTTCTGTGATTGAAGAAGCAAAATTATGGAAAAAGAATATTAGATTTTTAAAAGTTACTTTCATCACACTAGGGTGAGTTTGCCTCAGTGGGTAGAGCTGATCGTCTCTCAACAGGGAGGTCGAGGGAGGTCAAGGGTGCGACATCTAACCCCTATTAGCTCCTGCTGCTTCCTTGGCAGTATATGAACGTGTATGAAACTGACTAGTTAGTCACTTTACATTGCACCCCCCACTGCTCACCTGAAATGATTCTAAGCCTCCTCAGGGAAATCTTAATTCATACTAAAGCAGAACTACTTAAGGGTTTCCCTCACATTCAATGAACAGCAGGGATCTAAAGAGAACGCATGTAGCGATAACACGCTGTCATTTTTCTGCATAAAACCTGTTACATCATCCAAGAGGTGTTTTTTTAATCAAGCCGTGTTTCTCTGCTTAGATTCTCTGCTACTTTAAAATTCAGAAGATAGTTGCCTTTTTGTGCCTTGGTCTCCCCTCAACACCGTCGTTCAACTTCACAGAGGCCCTGTCCATCTATCTCTGTCTGTCTCTGGTGAGGCATACATTAATCAGAGTGTCCCATTAACATGCTTCAGTGATCACCAAGCCACTTATTGTCTCCTACTTTCCCTCAGGTTTTGTCAAACAAAAAAAGAAAGAAAAGCTTTCAGTCGACTGTGATTCAGCAGAAACATGGAACGTTTTCATGGTAACCTGCGGCTCAGAGACTTTAAAGTGTATTTTGTCATAAATAAATAGACATTGTTTCTTTGTCTTTTATGAGTACCATGAACTTTTTACCTTGAACATGAAGTGATTGACATTTCAGAGTCAGAGTTTTCAACTTACAATCATGACAAAGCATTAATGTATTGTAAAGCATTGAAAAACTTCATGAAACACCATCATATATGTTTTAAGTCTAAGTAAAATCTAGTTTTGCATAAATAAGGGGCTCTGAGTTAATCTGATCTGGTGTGAGAAATGTTTCCAATAAAAAGCATTGACTTTACGACAGCACTCCCTGAATTCATTTTGCACCGTGATACAAATTCAAAGTGCAGTATTGCCCGCGGTGGGCGCCAGTTGTTAAACCGGCCGCCTTATATGCAGATAAATTAACAGTATAAGGGAGCGGGCAAGGCTTTATATCACACGACCGGTGAGTGACCAGTGTAATCGTTGTGCATGTGGGGAAGCTGCTTTCTAATTGTCTGCTTGCAAATATGTTGTGTACTACACATTTGTTGATACTGTGATTACGTTCAATAATACGTAGCATTAATTTAAAGACACAAATGATGATGTTGCTTTGTCCACCATTTCTGCATGTCCTTTTAAAATCATGTAAATGGTCAATGGAATTGATCTTATATAGTGCTTTAACACAGCAGATCACACCTACACATTCACACACTGATGGTAGATGTAAAGTGACCATCAGAAGTATTTAATCCCATTCATACACATTCATAAGCAGCAGGAGCAATACTTCACTCAGGGTTAAGTGTCTTGTGAGGTGCATAATGTGAACAGACAACTCAGGTAGATTTCAGGGGAAGCTATTTTGACATTTTCTAGAAATTTGTCCATCAGCCATTTCAATCAGGAGAGACTTAATTGAGAATGAACAATTATTTATTTAACAATAAATGTGCAACAATGTAGATTTGAATGTACAAAGTCTTTGGGGGATTAGACTCCATCGTGATGACTTCATTTACCTGGAGGGGTAATGAGGCCGACAGCAGGATAGGATACCCCCCTATGGAGTCTAGACACTGGTGGTGGTGAAGAGGAATGGAGGCTATGATGAGCCTGGATCTGGACTCTGCTGAGCTGGAATGGAGGTGACTGGGGCGGTGGTGGGTTGCAGCGGTTGCCCTGAAATGACAGAATGACTGTGGAAGAGAGAGAACTGATTTAGCATTTTGCTGCAGCAGGATGATTGTTTGAGAGAGGTTGTGCATGAATCTGGTTGGTTAATTACTTAAAGAATAAACGTCCATTATGAGCTGATCACCAGAGCAGGTAGACAGAGGAAGTAGTTTAAGTTGAAGTGAAAGGATGAATGAATTTGTGAAATAATATAACCAGTCTTCCTGTCTGAATTTACGCTGAGCTCCATTAGTGCATTGTGAAAGAAAAGCACTAATGGCTGATGGACTGTAGTTGTTGTTCGTAGTGTGAATGTCAATAGATTAACAATTAACATGTGGAGAGCCCCAAACTGCGTTTTAGTCTAGATGGAACAATGCGAGCCGTTAAACAATAAGAAAACTCTCTGTACAGTAGAAAGTAAAGTGGAGTTTCAAAGTTGTGAAACTGGATAATCTGGCAGGACACATGTTTGCACATATTGTGTCATTAATGGACGGCAGATTGCCTACCTGGCTGCAGAAGGTAGGGTTGAAGACTTTCAGACTTTAGCCACACCTTGAAAGAACTTTAACTGGTCCCAGATGCAGAAGCAGGTGTTTTTTAACAGATCTCATCAATAATGCAGCAATTCTCCCAGGATCATCTCCGAGCCCAGCTGGAAGACGTCTCTCCGTGTTTACTAGTACACTCAGGTTTAGGGAAGGTGATGTTAAGTATCTCAACATGTCGATGGACTCTTTCCTTTTTTAAATGAATCCACTACACCCTGAAACCTGTGCTTGTTTGGAGTAAATACAGCGGCTCACCTGTGACCTAACATGTGCAATCAGCGCTAATGAATTATGTATAACCTTTGAAGGCTCAGATCAAATAATCCAGAATAAAAGGCCTCTGATGATTGGCCTTTTTCCCAACCCTGAGTTACAGCACCTGCACTTCATAACTTTCCCTCCGAAAGGCGTTTTTAATTCACTCGGTGGTTTTAATTTGAAAGGGCCTGATGAGGGAAAACACCTATTGATTGATCATTGTTCTCGGAAAGGTCATGCATTTGAAATGAATGAGGCGAGCGAGGGGGGGAAATGGGAGAATATTCGGCAATTAAATTATGATGCAGCGGGTGAAATGGGTGGGGGGCTTTAGATGGAATAAACAGCACATTCAGGGGAGTTAATGTGACCCATCATCAAAGGCTGCTGTCAGAGGAGCGGGAGGGCAGCATCACTCCGGGCTGCTGTTATACCTCGCTTAATGGCATAGATACAGAACAGAGCCAAACAAACACACAGAGCACATATAGTGAACAAAAGGTACAGAAAATGACAAAACTGATGCTGTTTTTTCCAAACTTCTTAAAGTGTGTTGATTCTTGCATGGACAGACTATATAGACTAGAAAGACTAGAAATGTAATCTTAAAGGGTGGATACCTATGTAGCACCCGACCCATGCAGCTATATGGTTAACTAATCTTTAAAGGGGTTTTGCAGTACAATGGGCGGGGCCCTGGGAATTTTGATTTATGGCTGACTGTGTTGATCTTTTGTAACAGCATTTCTTGCTTTTAAAAACAGCTTTAACGTTTTAAACTTGTATATGGATTTTAAATAAATGACGGCAGGGGTGTGTCCAGATGGGTGGCCCCCCTTTAAATCTTATTGGCCACCCCAGGTGCCACCCCAAAAATCTAAACCTATGATTGGCTCTTTGCCTAATGAGAGGTGGGACTTAAGTTACATTCAACTCTTCTGGATGACTTCAACAGTCTTCTGATAGTACATGTCATTGGTGGAGAAAGAAAAACTTTATGCCACCCCTCCATAAGCCAGTGACCCAGGTCTGGACACGCCCCTGAATGAAGGTGCCGGCACTTAGAAGGGAATATGAAATACTGTTTCAGCAATAAGGATAAAGGGTAATGAAAAACATGATATGGTATTATTTCTAACTTTATAAAGTTCATGTACTTAAAATATATTATCTTTTTGTTGTTGGAGTTTAACTACTCTCCTATTCCTTACCCACTCCTGACAGTTAAACCTAGGGGAAACAATTCCAAATCATTGGCCATGATTTTTACCTTTACATTTATTTATGTCTGTGTGATGTTGCGATAACATCCCACCCCTCTACCTGTCTGATAGGGCTGAATGATTTGTAACAACCAATGCAATTAACTAAAAACAAAAGAGAGCCAGCTCAATGCCCTCTGACGCATTATGTTGTGAGATGACAACACCACGATACTCTCCTGTGTGCAGTTAACCTTTTTGAATTTCAGTGAACTTTATTAACATCGTGGAAAGACGCCAAGTTCTGCTAAAAGCTTTGTTTTTTTAACCATTAAGAACTGATTTTAAGACTCAAATTTTAACTGCTTTTAACATACAATTTATCTCTTTTATGAACGCATGTATCTTACTTATTTGTATAAATATTAGCTTGTCTGAAAATACATATTTTAAGCTGGGCTACACTGATAAAAATATATTGCATTATTGCAGACTAGAAATAGCAACCTTTTGTTTAAAATGAGAAGCAGGGTACAGCAGTATTTATTGCAAAGTTGCTCTTTTGGAACATGGTGAACTCATTTTAATGGAGACATGGTCAATCTTGAAAATGGTAATGATAGCACTCATTAGGCTGCCTCATGCCAGTCAGATTTTGATTTGCAGGTAATTCAGTCCAGCAAAATCAACCTTTCTTTGCCATCAGAAAGAGCTCAGGATTTGTCATTCCTGAGGAAGACAAACTTTACAGAAAAGTTACCAATGGGGTTCATACAGTACTTAGTTTACATAAAGGATTCACTTTGTACTGGCCTTGAATGGATGTTAGTTTATTTAGGATGGATTACTATAAAGACAGTTGTGTCAGTCTCTCCAGTATATTTCTGGCTTTTACAGGTTGTTGCGGCCTTCAATGCCAAATTTTAGGCAGCTTCTTCGAAAAAATCACAATGCAAAGTGCTAAGTAAAGGGTTGTTTTTTTGTTCTTTTTGTGACTTGAACGAATGCTCTAATCAAAGCTTTTGTTTGTTGCACACTCAAAGAAAGGATGCTCAGTGTGTCTTTTATGTTTAATGCAGAGCTCAAAAAACTGCAGATATACTGTTGGTCCGCTCAGAAGGACTCACTAGGGGGCACCTGTGGCTCAGTTGCTAGAGTTGGGCGCCCCCTAGTGGAAGGTCGGGGGCTCGATCCTCAGCTCCTGTAGCCACATATCACCAAGTTCCTCCCACTGCTTCGTCGGTGGCATATGAATATGTACGAATGGGATTATTTACTCCTGACGGTCACTTGACAGAGAAACCATCAGTGTCAGAATGGGCGTGAATGGGTAAGCGTGAAAGCGCTTTGAGTATAGTTAGAACACTAGAAAAGCGCTGTACAAGCTGAAGTCCGTTTACCATTTACTAATTAGTACACTCCATCTTGTGGCGAAAATGGGTAATAACACCTTAATGATTTAAACAGTGCTTTCTGCCTGTATGTGTAGAACACAGTAAATACAATATTTCTCACAAATGAAACCAAACTGTTAAACAACACAAATGTAGAAGGGGGTGCCTGTTATTATACGTGTACACTCAGGAACTTCCTGTCCTCACATATTGGCTGAGCAAACAGTTTGTCTTTTGCCATCACTTCAAGTTCATTTCTTTAAGATAATAAGATAAAACTTGAAAAGGATGTCATGAAAATAAAGGCAACTGGAATTACAAATAATTTCACAGCCCACATGCCCATTTCAGTATCACTGTACAAACACCCTTGGAGATCAGCGCTGACTCACATTGGCAACAAAGGCTCTGATTGGACAATAGACTCAACACAAGGCCGAAGGAGTCTGAGTTGATGGCTAACACTTTTCAACAAGCACAAATAATCACCAGAAGTCCATGCAGTATTGGATTTATTATTATTATCATTGATTTAGACTCAGCAAAGACTGTAGTTCGAGGCCGATAAGAAAGCTAATGATGGAGAAACAAACACACCAGACCCTCCTTAGAACGGCTCAGCTGTTTGCTTCACCACCAAAGAAAAGTACATCTCTGTCATGCATCATTCCAAAGATGTAAATCAAAGTAAAGTAAACCACATTACCGACTAATGGAGATAAATATTTTATATGTCAGTAAGTGGATTTGATTACATGTTGATGTCTGTTGATGGTGGTTGGTGAATTTTGCAGCGATCAGCCATGAGATTCACACAAGAAAGTCTACAGAAGGGGGAATGAGCATAAATTTGCTGAATCACAACATAGTAACTTTGTGATGGGACTGAGTTTTATATTATAAATTATAATTTTTGTTGCACTTTTTTGCATAGTTTGGGGAACAAGGCCACCAATCATGTTTGAATAACCTGGAGATTTTTAATAAAATGTAAGGTGATTGAGGGTTTGACCCCTTCAACTTAACTTTTTTTGTTGTTGTCTTGTTAACCCATAAGTTAGTCACTTAAGTTGCAGGGCATGATAAAAAAAAAAATTATATATATATATATGGCCAATATGTACGCCAAAGGGCAATCTCCCATCTTTAAAAAATAAATGAAGCGAATGCGGAAGTGCACAAAACTGCAGTTCCTTCGGCGTCCACTTGAGGCTGGCTCCAAAAGCCCCTGAATCCCCACTGAAACACCCAATGTTATAACGGCCTTTTTGACAGCAGCAATAAACATGTTTACAGCATGGTGCGAAAAACAAAACCATTTTTTATTATACAGTAATGAAGAGTTATTTATACATTTGCATAATTAGGGGTGGGCTAAGTTGACTCACAGGCAAACCACCTTGGAGTTGGTAATTTCTTAACCGAAAGGTCGGAGGCTATACAAGCTCAAGTCCATTTATCATTTATCATTCACCTTGTACCTGTTTGCCAGGAATGTTTGAGGCTCGCCATCATTGAGCTTCAAATCTACTCTTCAGAAACCAATGGGTGACATCACTGTGGAATCGTCCATGTTTTATACAGTCTATTGTCAAGCTATAAAAATAGAAACCACACATGTTTTTCTTGTTGGACTAACATTTAAGCTTGTGTAACAGCCTTTTTTCTCTGTTGTATGAGGACTTTACACACATGGGTTGCTGAGCACAGTACATTTTTTCCCTGTGTTCAGTAGAATTGCAGAGACTCATATTCTGCACTGCCAGCTGGTAAAAAAAAAAAACTGCTGAGTTTATTCACATTGCTCTGCAAGTTTGCAAGTGTGTTCATGGAGTGTATTTTCCGCCCTCGGCTTCCCCTTAACTTCAGTTTATCCGTTTGTAATTTGTCAAACCTTTATGCGGCCTCCATACTGGCAAAGGGAGGCCATTTTTTTCATAATTAAGCCATCATCTTGCCATAATTAGGGCATTGTGAAACAAAGTGTAACCATTTTTCAATATATAATTTGTTATGCTCTGCTGAGAAAGCAAATTTTTTATCGCCATATATCAAATTAGCCTGTCCTCATTCTGTCAGGGTGTGAGAAACTGAGCCAAGACAGAGGAAGTTCTTTCTTGGCTGTGAATTGATTTTTTTTCTTTCTCCTTTCTTCTGCTCAGGGAGAATGTGGGTCACCAGCAGGAGAGAGCCCAAACACAGGACTTTAAATTAGAGGCATCGGGATGATATGAGACTCTCTGTCTGATTCCCCCCCTCCTCCTTCCCCCCCTCCCCCTGTTTGTGCTGTTGTGGAGATATTTGACATGTCTCAACTAAAGCAGCTAATTGGTGTTTTGGCCCTGTGGTGAGGGATGCTAGTGTGAAGGTAATTTTGAGTTTCCTAGGGAAAAAAATGGCTACCAGGCTGTCATTTTCAGGTATACCCATCCCTCTTTAATGCATGTACCAGGAATTCTCACCATTAAAGGCGACTGAATGTTGGCAGGTATGAAGCTCTTGACGAAACATCGGACATTAACTTGTTTGGCTTTTCAGTAGTAAATAGATTCATGGATGTGGATCTGTCTTTCAGCAGTGATTACGCTTAACACATCATCATTGCCGCTGTCTGCCTGAGGAGCAAGTTGAGAGTCAGGATGTCAGAAACATGTTGGGCGTGTGATGGGAATCAATGGCACCCTGTCACTGCGATGAAGCTGATTACTCTCTTCTTATAAAGATGAATATTTGGAGGGAAAGGGTGAGAGCGGTGTGAATTTGTGTTGAAATAACCAACAGTAAAAATATTTTTTAAAAACCCACCAGATCCATTGAAGTCCAATCAACATAAACCTGATTCTTTTATTTTACTACTTAATAAATAATAAGTAAATCATGGCTAAACATTTTTTCTCTCATATTGAGAGAAGGCAAATATTAAGCATATGACCTGACATATCATTAAAGTTAGCATGACATCATTGACTGCCTCTCCTCAATGCACAGAAATTAATGTAAAAAAAACAACAACAAAAAAAACAACCCAGATACATATATATGAGTTAAGAACAAAAGTATGCTAAGAAGAGTATAATCAGGCTAAGATATATTTATGTTACACTAAACTGAAGGGTTATGATAGCATGAAAAGCTAGCAAATTTGCTACTTGTGGTGCCCTGAGATTTGAACACAGGTATGAACTGACACTGAGGAGAGAGAAGTTGACTAAACAGACACAGGTGAGACTTATGAAGGCACTCAAAAAGGGAGGGAAACACACAAAGGGAGAAAGTAATGCCTGGTACACACTATACACGATTTTTTAAATCTTAAACGATTTTGATAACGTGAGAGACCCCACACATGATAACAATCCTGCCTGATTAACATTTCACATCTCATAGTGTGTGGTGAACAACGAGACGATCAACTCAACACACCACACACTAACCGATTAATTTGCCGACAACCAGAGTCTCGACTATCACAACGTGTAATCTCGTGCAGTCAGACGCAATTTAAGAGTAAACAAACATGACGGGCAAGCTAAATGTGGCTAGCTGTTAGCTGGAACATCCATTATGGTAAACATTTTGGTCAAACTCCTTTCTCTGTCTGTTGGATTGTGGTTTGTTTTACAGGACACGTTGTAATATAACTCGTGTTGTTGCCACAAATAAACAAGTTGGTCCTGAATTCATGACATCCATTTAACTTTATGTTTCGCGATTGCTGTTGTCGCCATGGTCATGTTTGTTGTGCTTCCTGCTTCTGTCAGCTTGCTTCCCTATTGGTTATTGTTCCAGGATGCACAGGATTTCTGATTGTAGATGTTGAACACGTTTAATATTTCCGATTTCAAATCGGGGCGGCCCCGATCGTCTTCCGAGCAGATTGGGGAGGTTAAAACACTCCTAACACACCTCACACCACAGGAGAATCTGACAAGATAATCTTTGGAACATCAGATAGTCACGCCTCAAGTAGTGTGTACCCCGCTTTACGAGACACATGTAGCATGTGGGCTAATTGTGCATTCATTTAAATCAAATTTAAATGGTGAAGAAATAAGGTAGGTCTCTCGGAGCTCAAATGTGAATACCAACAAAATCCAAACACAGGTAAATTTAAATAATAATTATTGTATTTCACAAAACAAATTACTTCCAATATAACAAAACAATAAGTTCAAACAATCAACATAAATATCCTCTTAATCAAAACGCTTCGTGGGTCCATCAAAAACCAAAAAAAAAAGTCAATGTCTTTCGATCCGTGTTCGAATGTCTTTCAAATCCTACCAAAATATTCTTTATCGGAGCTCATTGAAAACCCCATTACTTAAACATTACACAACATAAATATACCTTTAAATTTAGGCTATATCCAATTGGATGGAATTAATCAATCATCTACTTGTATATCTACAAACCGGGATTAACCATGGGATTACTTTATGAAATCCCACGGTGTAATCAAATAAAAAGAAATACATGCCAAAGTTTCCAATTACAAGGCCCCGTACACGGCCGTGGCTTAAATTAGCAGTTTTCCCAAGGGGATTCTGCACAGAAATTTCTCCCGCGATTCCCGCAGAAGAAAACAACCAACGACATTTATCACTCATCTAACATTAAAAATACACAATCTACAACTCACCGCTGTGTAAATCACAACTTCGTTGTCCCGTCTTGAGCAACCAAACAATTCAGCAACAAGTTATGAGATGAGGTGAGGGGAAGTGACCTCGTGAACCGGATGCTTATGATAAGTGGGAGGAGTTCTGATTGGTTTAAGATTTTAGCGGAGTCAGGTGAGATGATGGAATGTTCAAGAAAAATAAAATAGGGAAATAAATAAATACAAAATAAAATGAAAACCAATTATTCTTAAGTTATGGAGGTTCACCGAGGTCACTCCCCTCTCAAAAGGAAAAACAAATACAGGGCTAATATTTAATTAACCTGGGTTACACACAGGTGAAACTGATGCAGGTAATCAAAAAGGGAGGGAAACACATACAGGGAGAGAGACTAGACATGATACACAGGGAGCAAGAACTACAAAAAAACCCAGGAAACACTAAATTTAAGGGTTTTACAGTATATAAAATACACAAGGAAAACATTACCAAATAAGACTTGAATTATTTTTTTCTCAATTATGCATTTAAAAAAAAAAATCCAAAATTGAAGCCCAAAGAGCAAAGTCATCACTTACAGTTCATTGACATTGCCATGATGACTCAGAAGGTCAGATGTGAATTAAGAGTCCATGCCTTTTTTTTTAACTAAAAAAGTATGCAGCCTGAGAGAGTGTAGCTGTTTTAATGAATAAATTGTGTCTTAAGAGCCATTAGCAGCCACACAGAGGCCTTTGCTTGCTTTTTGAACTCATTATTTGCCAGAGCTCTGTCAGTGGGTTATCCACTTGTTGATAAAATGCTTAATTCTGCTCAGCTCAGAGGCTAAACTGTGATTTAAGCAGCTGTGAGTGACTTTGGTTTTGAGTGAATTTTGGCGACACGTGCGGAAAATGAAGGCAAACAATTTATTTTTGGTCTGCATGTTTATCCAATTATTCTAGAAAGAAAGAGAAAAAAGTGACAACTTGTTTTTTGGATAATTATTTCTTTATGAATCACTGCTGTCTGCAGAGAACATACAGATCATACACCCATATAAACTATCACATTTAATTGCTTGGTCAACTTTTAACTGTCTCTTGTACGTCTTTATACAATATTTCAACAAGAAGATTTCACTTGTTAGTGAGGCCAGCATGCAGCTGTTTCACTATAATGTTTAAAGTAGCATCTTAGACGTTACACATTTTGCAATTTTAAATGGTAAAAATCAAAACCTGCTGTAATTTTAAGAGAATATTCTATATGAAGGATCTACAGATGTTGCCTTGTGTTTATTTAAATTCTTATTTGGTTCTTGGGATGGGAATTGCAGCTCTTTTTAGTGATCTTGATCATTTGGCTTTTAAGCTCTTCATTTCGTAACATTATGGCTTTTATTAATGGAAGAATGTGTGACATTTTACACATAAATACAGCAGAAATCCTGTATATCCTCTGTAAATATCGCTCTGAGTCATGAGACACCCACCAGTGTGTTGTTGTCTGAGCCATGTTTACATCGTGTTTACATCATGTTTACATCGTGTTTACATCGTGTTTACATGGACGGGCCGGCTGGCTCATATCCTTGTGCACTAAAGCTGTTTAATTGAGGGACTAGAGAAAAGAAGAATGACACATCCATTGCTTATTTGAATGCCAAGTACGCGTTTTTAGATCTCGGTCATTCTGTGTAAATTTACATGCAATTGATCACATATCGACACAAAGTGAATAACTACTCCAGCACTCAGGAAAATATTATAGACTGTAAATAATAACGGACGAAGCCTGAGTGAGCTGAGGCGGGTTTTAAGCTTCTTAACCAACAGTTACATCGCACCCACCTGTCAATCAGGTCAGCTTTGCAATGGATACTATAACTATGGATAACACGTATTGTTTATAAAATCACACAGTGTACATTGTGGCCCATGATAACACTAACAAATCAGACCTATTTCATTGCCAGCCTCAAGCAGGCACTCAACAAACTGCAGGATTTTGCACTTCCACATTGGCTTAATTTTTCAAGACCGGAGGTTGCCGCTTGGAAAAAATAACGGTTTTGAGTTTAATTTTAAAACTAGAGATAATTGGGATGTTTAGCTTGGTTTCAATGTTCATATAGAGGCATCATTACTGAGTCAAACCTCGGCACAGTGGGTGTTTTCATCTTTGTTCCTCCACAAGCCTCTGTATTGGAGACCTGCTGCCGCTTGGTGTCTGAAAGCCTTTTTATCCCACTAATTCTTGTTTGATAAATGTATGTTTTAATAAAGCTTTAATGCCCGTCACATATGTCCAGGTAGGCATAATTAAAATATTGGCAAGTGAAGCCAAGAGTTGCCCATCATCATTAAAGCCAGGTGACATGAATGCCTCGACAAAGAGGTTAATCTTTCCTCAGAGTGAACATAATGGTGTCGTGTCCTGAGAGCAATTCATCATCCAATCTGCCGCTGCTTGCATAAATACATAGATATCTAAAATAATGGTGTTTGCTTTTACATCCTGCTGCCTTTTAAACGCGTCTCTCTTTGTTTTAAGCCTAAATGTCCTTTGTTCTAATCCTACCCACCTGCATAGTAATGCCGCTGGGCATATTTCCGCTACTCTTCCTGTAGGTTTCAAAGGAGTAAAAACATTAATGAACTGTTCAATAGACTCGGGCTCTTTGGTCCCCAAAGCGACGGCTAATGGCTTGTGATATCTCCCTGGAGATTCCTAAAATCTGCTCAGCTAAAGCCTGTGCATCAGATCATTATCGAGCCTTTTGAGCACAGTCAGTCTTCCCCCCCCCCACCAAAATATATTATAAAGCCAGTCGCACACCTGATGAAGCTTGAATGCAACGCTTATTCCCAGTTCACATCATGTTTCCTTTCATCTCACATGTGTAACCAGTGTCTCCACGCCGGCTTTGTCAAATGCCACAGGGGTGCAACTGAGATGGCGTGCATGAATGCCTGGCTGGTGGATCGTTATTAATTATCATCAGGTAGAATTATCAGGCTGGTGCAACACAGGCTTGGGAATTTCACACTCCACTGTCACACTTAATTTCTGGAGATTTTCGGCGCTCTGTGCGAGCTGGTGATAAGGGCGGGCAGATTTCTGACAGAGTGACGCTTCAAGATGGTGGCTCTGTCACAAATAACATGATGCCAATTCAAATGTAGCAGGTCAGCTCCAAAGTGTCTCTGCAGCCCAAAGAATTTTCTTGTCAGAGTTTCTCTTGATTCCATCTTCTTTTCAATGCAACAGAAACTCACAGTACTTGAGGCGGACTTGTCCTGTATTCACTTCTTCCGCACTTCTTTCAGTGTGCAGTTAGCTTCACAGTTTCCATGGCACCAAGGCTTTCAAGAGCTAAAATGGGAAAGAGACTTTTCACTTGACAAGACAATTACACTTTTCTAAAAGCATGTAGACATTGGGTCTGGCCAATGGTGGGCAAAGGGCACAAAAAAAAAGAGTGAAGTATAAAAAGTAACACTGCCAAGGAAGATGTCTGTCAGTGTGTTCTTATTTATTATGGTGTTTCTGAATGTTTTCAAATGCTTTCTCTCCCTAAAGGCAGTGCAACCATAGCAAATGTGTACATCTTCAAGCCACAATAATAGATACCAGTATTTAATAAATATCACTATACAAAAATACAAGGTTTTTCATCAGAATTTACTAAGAAATACCCATAAAGAATCATTAGAAATGTAAAAAATGAAGACAATATGTCATAATACGTGTATTACATTTCAAGAAATGATGGAGCACTAAGTGTATTTATATTTTATCAGCAGATAATTGATAACTTAAGCTGTTATGTCTGGTAACTCAGTATTGTGATGTATTTTATATATGATATATAATAATTAATTTTATTTACAGTATGAGGGCCTTTGGCATCACTCAAGGTCACCTTACAGACAGTAAATCAGTGAACACAAGAACACAATCTACTACATAAAAACAAAACTGCAATAGAAAGAAGGGCGTGGTCAGGCAGAGTAAGATAATCTAAAAAGGTGTGCTTTTATTTGAAGGTGGGGAGACAGAGTTGATGTCAGGGATGGTTTGTGGGCTCGAGACCCCATTGATGAAAGGCGGGCAGGAGGTGTGGTGAGGAGCATGGAGGAGGCCGAACGGAGGGTCTGTGAGGGTGTGTAGGTGTGAAGGAGATCAGATAAGTACGGAGGTGAGAGGTTATAGAGAGCCTTGAACGTTTCTTTGTGTATGTTCAGATACTTCATACTGTTATAATCTGGACAAACTAAAGCCCATTCATTTATCAACATTATATATTTTGATGGATTAAATAATGCAACAAAAAATATATTTTTTTAACATCTTGAAATAAAATGGGGCAGGAGTTCAGTCTGTATGGATATGGGTTGGGAACCAGAGGGTCGCAGGTTCAAGTCCGTGGAAATAGGTCTGGTAGCTGGAGAGGTTCCAGGTCACTTCCTGAGCACTGTTGAGGTATCCTTGAGCAAGGCATCAGCGCTTTTTAATATCCAGCCCCCTCACTCTGATATCTCTCTATTAGTGCATATCCAGTAGATCCTGTTTGTGCATGTGTGTATATTTCAGCCTTTATGTGTGTGTGTGTTGCATGTCTCAACAAACAGAGTATTAATCCCACAAGGGGAAATCACTTTTACTAAACCAGGAGCTGAGTGCACCTGCCGAGCGTACCTCTGTGTGAAACAATGTCCGACTTACAGCTGAAAGTTATGACAAACTTAATGATACCTTCTAAACCAGTTAGACTTAAGCCCTGTTTGTGTTCTACAATGGGTGTAGTTTTCATGTCCAGGATGGAGCAGGTGTAAGTTTAGATTGATTGATTGATAGTGAAATACTCCTTATGGTGCCAAAAGACTCCAAAATTCTAGACAGCAGATGTAGGGGGCATTCAAAAAGCACAGTCCAAGTTCAAACTCTAGTCCATCAAAAGTCCAAAATCAAAAGAGGAACAACAAGGAGCCATAAGGAAACCACTGGACTCACTGGAAACACTGTGAGATAAGACGTAGCAGGAACACGGGTAGGAAGACGGATAAACTGACACACAAGGGAGACTAAATAAACACATGGGAAAGCAGACACAGGTGAAGACAATCAGGGCGATCAAAATGGAGGGAAACAAGATAAAGGGAGGACAAGACAAGAAACACGAGGATAACTACAAAATAAAACAGGAAACATTAAGGAGTAAACTAAACTTAGAAATAAAGCATTGATAAAAAAAAAAAAAAATTTAAATTTAAAAAAACGGAAATGAACAACAGAGGAATAAAACAGGAAATGAATCCTAAACACTGAAATAGTCTAAAAACAAAGCGTAAGAATAACAAATCATGACAATTACCGTTAACAGCAATTTCCATTACGTGTAAGCAGCAAGCTAACACACTTTTTTTATTACTCCAATATTGAGATTCAGGTCGGGTAGTGCTGTTCAGTTCAGGCAGCTCAGGGAGAGTCACAGATCTTAATGACACAAATATATACACTATGACTGTTACAAATAGTGGCATTATGGATAAACTGTACTGGTATTTGCCCCCCACACACACACACACACACACACACACACACACACACACACACACACACACACACACACACACACACACACACACACACACACACACACACACACACACACACACACACACACACACACACACACACACACACACACACACACACACTCTTCCTTTGATCAAAGCTCAGAGGCTATTGGGTTTGTGTTGTTGTCGAGCCGGATGAAGTCAGTTCTCTTTACTGATGACACTTGTAATGAATCTTGTCCCCCGGTTGTTAAGAAAATCAATTGCTCGTCTCATTTGATGTGTAGTGCTTCTGGTGCTGTGCTGCTAATGCTCTCAAATAACAATGAACAAATTGCTCTATTTGTAGGTGAAGATCTTTTTTTTTTGTGTTTCTGTGTTAGTTTTTTTTAACACACATGGTCGTATCTGGAGCTGTTTAATAGAATCACTTTGAATGGATTCATTAACTGAATGTTATCTAACAATAGAACAATGCAATTGTTTCTGAATATTAAACATATTTCTGGATATTAATCTAATAATGTAACTCAGATTCAGAGATGACAAAACATCTAACAACAAGATAAGATTAGGCAGGACTTTGGTAAGGAGGAGATTCTTGTGCCAAATTGCTCCAAAAGTACAGTTAAAAAAAGAATAGCATAGAAGGTGGCCGCGGCTCAGCTGGTAGAGTCGGTCGACTCCTACCCGGAAGGTTCCGGCTCCTCCAGCTACATGTCTAATGTGTCCTTGGGCAAGACAAGGTCTTTTGAATGTGTAATGAATAAGATTATTTACTTCTGATGGTCACTTTACATAGCAGCCTCTACCATCAGAGTGTGAATGTGTAGGTGTGACCTGCAGTGTAAAAGCACTTTGAGTAGTCAGAAGACCAGAAAAGTGCTATAAAGCATTTACCGGTGTGCTGGAAATTTCTGTTAACAATGCAAAGAAAGGATCATGAGTCAATCAATGTCTTTGTTTAGTTTAATTCTTCTTGCAAGTAGAAGGAACAAAGCTTCAGAGTGTCAATACAGTCTGAAGGAAAGCTTGAAGTAATCACAAAATGCTCGGGGTTATATACACATGCTTCACAGAAAAATCTTCATGCCTATATAAGATTGCCGATACAGGCGCAGTCAAATATCAAATACATTTTGTCATACATTTCAACATGCCGCACAGCAGTAATGTCAAGGAAACTTCAATATAGCTGGAACAGATGTTTTTTTCACTGTAGTGCACACACATATTTATGTTTGACAAATGCATTTCTGACAGTTCAGTCAGGAACACTCGTCATGAATTTAACCATTTTATCGAGAAAAAAAATTGGAAATACAGTTTAGCTTGGCGTGGAAGCCTCTGCTCGAAGGATGCTCCCCGGGTTAGCTGAGCAGCTTGCCACAGCTTTCCCCGGAAAAGCAGTTCTAAACCCCTACATGGGTGAACCAAAAGGCTTGAGGCAGAAAGGAGGCGACTGGGGTGGTGGAGGCAAAACTTTGCCAGCAGCAGCAGCAGAGTGTGTGAAGAATTGATGAGATGGAAGTTGTGTTTAAATGGACTGCCTTGAAGTGAGAATGAGCTGTGATTGGTGTGTGTGTGTGTGTGTGTGTGATTAGAAGCAATGATTCAACCAGCTACTAATCCCTAGAGTTGATGTGCACACAGGTGGTCAGGTCACGGACACTGTAGCTTCAGTGTTTAGCCAGCTCTGAATCGGTTTTGAAACCTTTCTGCTCTCTAACCTCTCACCATTTTTCAAAAGAATCTCCAATATTAATTCTAGTTTTACCATGTCACTGGTCGTGAAGCTAATTTCAAAAAATGCAGATGATTTTAGGATGGTTAGAATTATATCTGAACCAGTTTTTTGATTAATTTTTGGGCTTTTTGTGCCTTTAACTGAGAGATATGACAGTGGATAGAGTTGGAAATAAGGGAGAGAGAGTAGGGTATGACATGCGGGAAAGGAGCTGCAGGTGGGATTCGAACATGTATGAAAAATACAATAATGAGTCCGTAGAATGTGTTTTATTTTGAAATTGACCAGACGATCTCTGTGTTTTTCCTTGCCTGACTTCCTGTCCGGGTTGTACTATTCGGTCCACCTTGATGCTAGTTTGCAGCGTGCTCCGTCCAAAAAAAGGCTCATAGCATATTTGAAACGGAGCAGAGCATAGTGGTGCTGCTGGCACGCTCGAGGGAGACGGACTGCGTGACCTGCTGTGGAAACAGGAACAGTGACGATAGTGGCAGCCAACGATGGCATAGTATGCTGCGGTGACGGACTGTGGCGTTTGTGGAAATTGGGAGTTAGATACAAGGAGCAGGAGGCTCCAAGGCAAAAATGGTTGGGAACCAGTGTACGAAAGGATTCCCTATTTCAAATGTTTTGTACATTTAATAAAAGTGAAATTATAATAAGTTGATAAATACCATAAAAAACAATTACAAACTGCAAAAAAGAAACAATGAAGACCCAAGAAAACAGACAAGAAATTGCTTACTGTGGATCTACAACTGACTTGAAATACAATGTTGTGTTGATGTCTTTACAGTAAATCATTCTCCCTTTGTTACATAATCTTTGGTTGAACATGTGACTTTATCCCTGTCCTGAATTGGTTCTACATTTGATAGAGATGTTTTAATTAAATTTTAATAGTCATCTTCTGAATGTTAACTTGAAGAGATTTTCAGAAAAGGGAGGTTTGCTAGTTTTAGAGATTAATAAAACACTGGAATCAAACTTTCATGAGCTGCAGGTGTTCATTTTCCCTGCAGCTCGTGAGGGCAGTAAAAAAAAAAAAATCTCTCATGCACTCCCATTATTTTCTTATTAAATGTCAGCAGGCTCTTAATTAGTCTGCTTACAGTGTGAGCACATTTGTCTCAGGAAACACTATTCTGGGCATCTCATCCAGGAAAGCTATCACAGGGTATTGTCAGTCAGTGGTTTATCATGAAATCATTTGCACCTGGGAATGTAATAATAGCTCAAATGTTACCCTGTAGGGTGTTAGCATTAATTAACGAACTGTGGAGCTGTGTCTGTGTGTGTGTGTGTGTGTGTGTGTCTGTGTGAGAGGATACGGAAAACAGCGGAACGGAAGAAGAGGATAGTGATGATGGATGTCACTTTTAGGCCCAGACATAACTCGTTTTCTTTTTCCTCTAATGAATAACACTGAAGGCATCAAGACAAGCGCACATTTCTTCATCCTTATTCAAACTGTATCTATTTAAAAACTCTACCCTTAACCTTCAGGTGATTACATTTCACCACATTACGACCCTTGCTCCTCATTGCATTCAATACATTTGTATTCAGGCGACAACAGAATTAAAAAAAAAAAAACATGCAGTGAATTTTGCACCTGGTGAAAAAAGCATAGCGTACTCTCAGCTAGCTGCAGGGTCGGCCAAACTGGGTTTAGAATTTTACTGTAGTGTACATAAATATTATTTAATAATATCATTAGAAACATAGGGAGATCATTTCTTCCTCATTATTCTTTTTTTTTTCAACTTGGAACAGGG
Organism: Labrus mixtus; assembly: GCF_963584025.1. Lineage (NCBI taxonomy): Eukaryota > Metazoa > Chordata > Actinopteri > Labriformes > Labridae > Labrus > Labrus mixtus. Next base: position 27,721,488 of record NC_083625.1, read on the forward strand.
ATGTCAATGTAAAGGTGATTCTATTGTACGTTTGGGAACTATATAGGTTAATTTCACATTATTGCAAGTGAGTTAAAGGTACAATATGTAGAACTTTATTACAATATTTACATTAGAATTTGAAAATTATTATATAAAATGACTATTTTTTTGTTGAGTACTTACATAACCAATATTTCAAACAGTTATCAAAGCCAGAGAAATGTTGCCATCTTTTGTTATTGTTCGATAACGTTGAGAGTCCCCTGGCAGCGGAATCTACAAACTGTGCCTTTAATTTTTTATGCAGGCAATGCCAATGGTCAAGTCACAAATGTCCTACTAACCTATCAGCAGATTTGGACTGGACAATTATTTTCATTTTTCTAGAGATGGACCCCTTACCTTAAAACAACATTATTATATGTTAAATGGACCAGTCTTCTGACTACTCAAAGAGCTTTTTACACTGCAGGTACACACCTACCCATTCACACACTGATGGCAGAGGCTGCTATGTAAAGTGCTCATCAGTATCAACGAAGCACATTCATACACTTTACAACCTGACATTTATACACTGCTGACGTAGCAGCAGGAGCAACTCTGGGTTAAGTGTCTTGCCCAAGCACACATCCGACATGTGGCTGCAGGAGCTGTGGATATGTGATATGATAAATCAAATTAATCTGTGGCCCCAGAGGACTTTAAGGCACCCAAGCACCTTGTTATTACAAATATTTTAACGGCAGCATAATGAAGTCTGAATTCAGCTGCCTCCCACTACAGTGGCCTGCAGGAACTCTAGCAAACAGCGCTAAGACAAACACGTTTATCTATGCTTCAACAGCATGGGATTCACAGTGCAGGTACCCTTCATTTAAGCCAACAGAACAATAACGAAAATACTTCAGTTTATGTACTATAACCTGCATGCTGAGAGTCCCTCAGCAGCTGCCATGTTTGTTTTTTCTCCCCTGTTTTTCACTGGAATCAGAATGTCTGTCGCTGTAGTTGCTGGGCAGTTTTCAAGCTTTTATTTTGACTTCATTTTCCACCTCAAATAAATGTGTTTTTATCAGAACAAATCATTTTTATTTTGTTTCCACCTTTTCATTTTATCACAACATGGAATTGAAAGAGTCTGGGTTTTAAGTAAAGCTAACCTTTTGACAAATGTGGTACTATTTAACCTCTCATCCAAAATCAAGCTGAGGTCTGATCCCTCACTGGCTTCACATATAAAAGATGTTGGTATCCTGCTGTCTGCAGGGTACAGGATTCAAATCAAACTGCTGCTGAGAGACAGCATGAAAACAAATTAAATTAAGTCAATTTTGCTGATTGAATAGTCTGATTATTTACTTTACATTTCTTCAGTCCAGTGATTTGGAACAAATTATTTTTTGCTGTGTAAAAATAGCATAGGTCTTTTGCACTTTAGTCAGAGAGGGATGCAAACAGTAAACCCAGGAGCGTTGGACTTTACAGCAGAATAAGAACAGGAAGTGTAAATAAGTGGTGGTAGGTTTGCTGACCTCACACTGCTGGGATGATACAGTGGTTTGGAGAAACAGGAGGCCGAGAAATTGAGACACCTGACCGAGCAGCTGACAGTGAGGCGGACATCCTGTGGTCGACTCACACGGCTTTGTCGCTGCACTCGACCTGTTTACTGACTGTGTGCGGTCAGAGGATGGTGAGGCCACCGTCTGAGAGTAAAACACATCATCAGCTGGGGTCAGCAGAATAGAAACCCATGACCCAAGAGTTCAGATAGCCTATAGTGTTAAAGCAACAAGCTTACATACCTCTACAGTTTTTCTTTCAATCTTCTTCTTTTTTTTTAAATCAGCAGATAGAATCATCCGTTACCTCGTTGGTGCGATTTATGTTTTTGGATCTAATGAAACATTAATCACCACTAACCAAATCAAGTATAACATTTTCAATTAGTATAGTCATATAAGTATTTCAGGTTTTAGATTTTCTTGTAACCTAACTAACCGAAACGTTATAGCAGTTGTGATGAATAATTTCTGTCTAATATAAGTATATGGGTTTCTTTGTATATGTGTTTCTGGAGTAGAGCAAGGTAAATTACATTTTGCCCAAAAAAAACTTTTTTTTTTTTTTTTTTTTATGTAATGGGCTTATTTATAGGCAAAGCTTAGAGTGCAAGCAACAAAGGAAAGGACCCAAATGCAGATAGAAATGAGGCGACCGGTCACCATCATTGACTTATGGTGTGTGAAAGATAGCTTGTAACTTGTAACAGGTACAACAGGCATGTAGGTTGCCACATTAAGGTTCAAGTAAACATACTTTAGTAAGTCAATGGTTTCTTCAGTGAATTGGCATGAAAAAAAAACATTGAAAATTTAGAAAATTAAGTTAAAAAAGAAAATAAGAACATTTGACTTCATCTTAATTACACTGTTTGTCTGGAACTTGCGTCAATGAAAATTAATTGATAAAAAGGAAATTTAAAAAAAAGTTATGCGAGGCAATGTGTGCAATAACCTAACATCATTGAATGTATACAGATATTAATTCCATGCAAAATATGAGTTTTCATCTGTTTTATATGGTAAATGGTAAATGGACTTGAGCTTGTGTAGCTCTTTTCTAGTCTCCTGACTACTCAAAGCGCTTTCTACACCGCAGGTCACACCTGCACATTCACACACTGATGGCAGAGGCTGCTATGTGACCATCAATATTACCTAATCCATCTTTTCACATTCATACACTGCAGACAAAGCAGTGTGAGCAACTTGAGGTGATGTTAAGTAAGTCTCAAAACCTCCTAAAGAGCTGTGTCTGACCACGCCCCTCTGGAAGGGGCTGTGGCTCAGGGTTTTCTTGCACCATGCCCTCTTGTTTACGGTGTGAAGGCAGTCTCAGAGGGCAGAACAAACACCTAGCTGTGGGAGTGTCACCCCCTGGGGGAGGGGTTACTGCCCTTTGTGATGTCATGAAGGGAAATCTCCAAACGACCTGTTTGAGCACACATTTTCTGAAAAGTGGAGCAGGCAAAAGACGGAGAGGATGGAATTTTCTTATGATTGGGGGGTTTGTAGACGGACTAGAGACACAAATTAGTGTTGGAAAAACATGGTAAAATGTATTTTTGCATAATATTTGACCTTTAAGGCATATTGGTTATACATTTGAGATGGATCTTAGTGGATGCTTGTAGTTATTTGGTAAAAATATATTATCTTTAAATTGAAGACAATGAAAGGTGTTTAAATATCAGCCTCAACTATCCATTACACAACTATTTCTGTTGCCTAATTCTATTGAAACTAAGACCAGTCGCTTTTTAAAAAGACAGATGGTAATTAAGAGAAGCCGCATTGGTTAATATTGATGGTGCATGCTAAACGACCACAGGAGCTTTTAAGGGCATATGGCACCGGTCATACAGGAAATAAATGGCTAGCAGCAACAGAAGGCTGATGTCTTCCTTACCTTATAGCTGACAAAACAGCTTTGGTATAATAAATCACACTGAACACTGTCCTGGTGGAGAGGTGACAACGTGTCTGACTCTTAGATCGCCCAGTGGGACCTTCTCAAGCTGGTGCAGAGTAGTTACTGCTTGCAGTTACACATTTCAATCAAGTAATTATGATGGATGTCAAGAAGGACTGTTAAAATGACATATTGATTATGTAAAAGGTCTACACACTTTATTCTGATGCCAGTGTATGAACTGTAGTAGTAATATTTCAATGCCAGCTGCTGTTTAGGTCGCTGATGGTCTGGTTTGCTTTTGTAAGTTATAAAGAGGCATCCAGGTTCATTTCAGTCTGTTTAAAAAACAATTAAAAACTCCACACGGGAGCTTTTAACTCATACTGTAGGATAATTCCAGACGATGACCCAGGCATGGTTTCTAAACAAAATGATTTCAGGGCTTCTGGTTGGTCTCAGTAACGTAGATAACTTATGCAGGACATGTAAGAAAAGCTCACACTGATCTACTTTGTGTGATGCTTGCCCTACTTTCCTTGAACTCAAACAACAGCTGCTGTGTACTGCAGGACTTTTAAAGTCAAGTGACAAACTCTTTAGTGTAAAATAACCTTCTGCAGAACTCCAGTGCTCACGCTAAAAGCTCTGGCAAGGTAAGCAATACATGTCACAAACAGCAATTTTGTAATGCTTAATGTCCTTGTCTTCACTTTGAGTTTTCCCCAAGGATGAGAATGAACTCAATTTGGGCTCTGTATGCATTTGGAAAAAGTCTGGTTTCCGCCTTTTTGGCTAAAGTAGAACTGCACATCATTTTATACATCAGAGGATTTCTTTTTCAATGACATTGTTCATCATTAAATAATATGCTGTGCAGCAAAGACAAAAAAACGTTCAGCTTTACGTTTTTCTACATGACAATGACATTAGAGTGCGACTGATTAATCGGCCAGCCGATAATAGCTTATCCAGTGAATAGCATATCAGCTTTATTGCAGGTATACACCAATATTACAAGATTTATTCACCAGTCAAATAACATTTAATGTGAGTATCATTGTATTACACTATCAGTTCTCTTCCTGGCTGTCACCAGCAGAGTGTGCTTAATGGATTATAACAAAGCATTATCACTCTCCAGACTGCCGTGATGCACATACATGCCTTTACGTTCCAGTTTCCATCTTGTCTACGTTATACTGTATACCTTTTCCACGGCCAATATTGGTATCCAATTTTTTTCTCTTCCAATATCCATATCGGTATCGGCCCCAAAAATCCTATATCGGTCGGGCCCTAAATAACATACTTGGCAAATGGTCCTTATACTATATGTTGCTTGAACTAGTTGTTTAAAAATTCCCTTGATTGTACGCTAGCCCAAAAACAAGTCCTTAAGGGAACATGCAGGCCTTATCTGATTGTTTAAAGCAGCTCTGATACAGTCTCATGGGGGGATTGATTTCCTGAAAGCATTGAGTCAATTTCTTCTTGCTTAGTCGTCAATGTCCCTTCTAATGGCTTATGGAAAATGGGCTCTGAAGCCAATCGAAGGTTTTTTTTTTTTTCATTTTTATGACTGGATTGTATCCCAGGCAAGTCTTGAGTCACAAAATGTGTAATGAAGCATCAGCTCCTGCATGAAGCAAACTTTAGCACAATACGATGGCATATTAGGACATTTAAATGTGATTTCTATCTTGCTTTGAGATTTAAAACAAGTCTTCCATTTAATCTCAAGGATCAGAGTATTGTTTCCTGTTCAAACTTAGACAACCATTTCTTCACATGAATACCACTCCTACCTGCCTGTAACTGCCTACCTGTATGAGGTTAAAGAGAATGTTTAACAGTGATGGTTTGACAGCTGTGATTACATAGTGTTCTTCTGTTCAAGATAAATGCATGTTGCAATTGGTTTCTAGGACAACAAGAGAGCTTTTGTAACCGTTTTTGTTCACACTTCCTGCTGCGACATTATACTCAAAAAAGGCGGTGATTATGTTTAAAATTGATTCTTCAATGCAAGAGAAACTAACAGGACACAAAAACAGAAGCCTTCTCTCAAAGCTGTGGATTTTTATATTTTTTCATGATTTAAAACATGCTTGAATAAGATCTGTTGGTGTTAGTCTGTGTGCTATGTTAGTGTCATGTAACGACAAAACCAGCTTCATTCCTTTGTTTCCTTTTTAAGTGTTCTAACGACGAGCAAGAGACACAGCACGCAGCACAAAACAGCGTTTAAGCAGAGCAACGATACACTGCGTCTTCACCCCAAAATCATGTTTATACAGTTTTTTCATTCTGCATCCTGTGTGAAGTAATATACCACAGAAACTCTTTTTTTTTAAATCTATTAGTCATATAAACCGCAGAAAATGTAAAAAAAAAAAAATGGGTCCAGGTGCAAAACTACTGGAGTTACACATAAATTACAAGTCTATGGCATCAAGACGAGTAGTTTGCTTCTTTAAGTCTTATGTTTGTTTTTAGCAGTTGTCTCAGGTAATAAAAAATCAAGAGCAGAAAACTGGTAAGAGCAGTTAAACCCTTAACCCCATGGGACGAGGGCTATAACCGCAGCTCTGCAGCAGTGTGGTAATCCTTAGAGCCTCATGGGACACGAGCGAGGATGTTGTGGCCAGTCCTGTTGTCTATGTTGTGAATTAGTCATGTTCCCAGAGCTAAATGCAGAGGACACAAAAGAAGAGAGACCCAGAAACAAGAGAAAACTGGAATACAGCTAACATGCAGGCTTAATAGCAGTTTCCAGACTCCATGCATCTTGCATTTTAAAGGGATATTTAGGGTTATTTGGGCCGTTTATAGTTAGTAAAAATGTGACCAGGACACTCTCGGCTTGAACATTCTGGAAAAAACACAGCCAGAACAAACTATGACATCTAAAAAACAAGGAAGTTTGTTTCAGCATGCACTGGCCACAGTACTTTCTGAGCCAAAATGCTGAAATTCACATGGCATAATAGAATACACTGCATTACATGCTGGAAACATAGAGCTGTTTTTATGGAAACAAATATAGTGCTGAAGGAAAGGGCAGTTTATATGGTGTTTGGCAAGGGCAAACTCTCTGCAACAGTCCAAACTACTTACATCCAGAAAACCTGCTGCAAATTTGGTAAAATGTGCTGCAAAATCAGAAATGAAGAAAATGTAAAAATATAATGGAAACGCTTCAGGCCTGTGGGGGGCGCACGGTGGAGCAGTAAGTTGTTGACAAGAGAGTGTGAGGGAGACAAGGAAGTGAACTTATTATAAGACCATATACTGACTGACAATACGTTAGAAGAGTGTTTCTGAGGACTTGTGCTACTGTCAACTGTGCAAAAACACAACTTTAGAACATGTTACACAAATCAACAAAACTTAACTGAGTAATGGTGTCTGATGGACAGATAGCTCTGCTTAATTAGCCCATGCTAAGTGTAGCTTAAGTTATCTGTGCAGCAAGTGGTACACTTAGCTGTCTCTGTCTGACTGCAGGCTCTCAGGAAGTGTGTTAGTGAGGAAGCTCAGTTGGTAATGCAGCTATGGCTAGCTCCAGTCACATGAAGCCTGCTGTTAACGTACTGTAGGTCCATCGTTAACACAAGCCCTAAAGTGGGCAGATAAAGCAAGCTACAGTTACTGCTAGGTGTGACAGTGTTTGCCCTTGTTTACCACTATACATTTTTGTAAAGATTAAAGCTAGAAAAAATATCTAGAAATACAGAGTACACTTAAACTGAAATATGTAGGACGTTTTAAGTGGCTAAAGTAGGCCCAATACTTTTGTTGTGACCAGTCTAACTGTACATAGCTAAGCTTCTGTGTAGAAACTTGGCCAGCTACAGTGCATAGTACACTGATCATTGGTAAATACCTCATGCAACCCTTTTCAAGAAAACCCTGACTTATCAATTTAGATAACAACTCTCACATAAGAGCCATTTCCTGTACTGATCATGTCCACCTCTTCTGTGCAAGCTTCTGCTTTACATCAACTCTGCACCTAACCTGTCTCTGTCAGTTGACAATAAGAGTTATGTGCATCTTAAATAAAAGTTGTTGACTTTCTTAGTGCAAAAGAACTTACAGCACTTGAAAGGTCTTTATTTGTAAGTAAAATCGAGCTCTATAAAAGCATTTTCTCCTCACTCTGTCACATCTTAGACTCTATTATTCATACACTTTATCTCTATACTTGGTGTGAGAAATACTCTTAACAGTGCCAAGAAAGGGGAAAAAAACGAGTGTGTAATCTGGGAAAAGTGCTTCCAGTGCAGGAGGAAAGAGGCTGTAAGAGGATTGGTTGTACCCGGCCACCTCCTTTGAGACGGTGCCAGAGGATATGGCCACGCTGTTTCCTGCATTGTAGCGATGTTCCCACTCCCAGGGGGAGGCCGTGAAAGGAGAGTGAAGGTGGCCCAAGGTCGTCAAAAAAAAAGATAAAGACGATGGCAGATGCAACTAAACTTTCAACACCCAGACCGACGCCTCGGGCAGAGTTATTGGTGGAATGTGTTGGGAAGGTGAGGGGAGAAGAGGAAAAGGCCAGGAGCTGATGTCAGCAGGAAACCAGTCCTGAGAGAGACACGGTGCTCAACGGGACAGCTGGAGTGTCAAGGCATCAAATGGACCATGGACTGTTTCAAGTACCGTCTGCTGTGTGAAGGATTGAGCTTAGAGAATGACCACAGGGCTATGAAATGGTCACAAACCATGAAACTCTAGAATTACCTACTGACTGCTGACACACTGCTTCACATCAAGTGTCTTTGTCGGGCAACTTACTCCCCGTCCTGTTCATTGAGGAGGACCATCCTACTCTGCAGCCAAATATTCTGCATGCAGCCGTTTCTTTTATACCTATATAGGGAGGCAATTACCTACCTGTATGGAAAAAAATTACGTGTTTGATTTATCCATCTTTTTCTGTGTTTCAAAGACACTGTTCTCTATATTAAGGCTAGAAAATGACACAGTGTGATAAATAGACTCCAGGTAGGTGTTAGTTTTCATTTCCAGCTAAAGCTTTTCAAAGCTTACCTCCCTCCCCAATGACGAATAGAACTATACATAAGAGCTTTAAGCCTAATTATATGGACTATAGAGTGACTCACTCACATTCATACTATACATAAAGTGGTGACTCATACAGTCAGTATGCTATTTAAGGCTTCAGCAGGTTATTGTGCTACTGGCCAAGCTCTTTGAATGACATTTCCCAATTATGGTCACACTTTAGGGCCCAATTTGAATGATCAAAAGCGCACGGTCTTAAGCACATGGCGATAAGTGTTTAAGCCCTATGAGGCCGCTTGAATAGCAACATGCAGGGTATGAAGAGGTTGGATTAAATGGCTTGATTATACAAAGGTCTGATTTGGGAGGGACGTGAATTAAACCAATCAGAGAGTCAGCTCTCGTTGCCTTTAGAACTAGGTGCACTTGCAGGTGGGTGTGTTACTATTTACATGCTGTATTTCCATCTTTTTCCAAAAAAAATGGTCCAGGCTCTGGCTGGCTCACCTAACTTCTCTCCTTGCATTGTATACCTGAACACACAGAACACTGAGTTACAGATTTAGATAGCTGATTCCATAGGCGTAGAATTGCGTATGGACCGCATGGACGTGTCCATACCAATCTCAAACGATGGCTGAAATGTCCACACCAATATTAAGGTTGAAGGAAAAAAAAGGCGCCTCATGCGGCAGTGGGTTAAATCCTTTCCCACTTGGGCACTGCCTCTCAAATACGTCTTTGAGACAGGTCTGTTTTTTGATTGGCTTAGCTTCCTGTAGGCTGTCGAAGTTGTTTCGCTTGCAGGCTTTGCCAGTGTTGACGAGAGAGAGGTCGATACTGTTGGTGTGCAACACATGTACGAGGATGTCGGGCAAGAAAAGAAAGGTGGAAGAAGACATTAGAAGATATTTCACGAAACAAAGTGTAAGTCACCTGAGGAAAATAGTCCCCCGTTTGCATTAGTGTCCCATTAACAGTATAGAGGTGACACCACAAAGTATACGAGTTAATGCCCGACGAGGTGTCCAATTATCAGTAATGAATGGACGGCGTGGAGGCAAGAACTGTCCGACAAGTTTTCCTGCCTCCTCGTAATTACATTGGGTTTTTACAAAATAATGGATCTTCAGTGAGTGAAAGATTCATAACGGCTTTTATGTAGTTTTACATTTTGGATACTAAGGCTATAACAAGGTGTCATTCTCTAATAGATTTGATTTGAGATGTACATGATTCCTAAAAAAACATCCCAAAACACCTGTAATGTTTTGAATATGTAGAAATTTATGAACAATACAGTTGAATAATTAATAGTATTTCAAAAATAATTACAATTTCCTATACATAGTAAAGAAATTTCCGCCATAAATTAATTCAGAAAAGGCACAAATTGTTGCATAAAAATTCACCAGAATGCAGGAAATGAAGTGTTTGACGCTCAAAATTCTCTTTCTTTGAATTCTGCATGTGTAAAGGAGTCCACTGAATTATTTTTTGATGCCATAGGTCCTTCTCTTGAAGCACCGGCCTCTCTCTGTGGAGAGGCTGAATTGTAAGAGTTTCCCTCTACCGTGCATTTATATATTTATATTTGTAAATATTTTTTATATCTTCAATTCCTTTTACTTTAGGACATTGCTTTATTATTACTTACAATATTCTTATAATTATTTCCTGGTAGTGACCGAAAAAAATAAGATCGTGGATACAAGCGGCCGGAATGAGTTTCCTCCGAAGGGTGGCTGGGCTCAGTCTTAGAGATAGGGTGAGGAGCTCAGACATTGGGGGGAGCTCGGAGTAGAGCCGCTGCTCTTTCGCATGAAAAGGAGCGAGTTGAGGTGGTTTGGGCATCTGTTAAGGATGCCTCCTGGACGACACCCGTTAGAGGTTTTCCTGGCACTCAACTTGGAGGAGACCCCGGGGCAGACCCAGAGTTTGCTAGAGGGATTATATATCCCGGCTATCCTGGGAACGCCTCGTTATCCCCCAGGAGGAGCTGGAAAACTTTGTTGGGTTGAGGGAAGTCTGGGTTGACTTACTGTGCCTGCTGCCATCATGCCCCGACCTCGGATAAGCAGAAGAAAATGGATGGATAGATGTTCTTGTACTTATTTCCTTATTTGTATATCTTATTGTATTAGATGTTTCTATTTTTCTTATTGCTGTACTGTGTATAAAAAGCAGCTGCAATGACCAATTTACCCTTGAGGGATTTATAAAGTGATTCTGTGTCGCTCATCATAAAATAATGGCAGGCTCTAAACATTTATTTGCTTATTTCTGCTGCTGGAATCCTTGGCTATATTCTCTTCTGCGTGCGTTATGGCAACTGGCTGTATTGATAGCTTATCTTGGGGCTCAGTTGTCTGTGACCCTCAGCTACTGTATGTGTGTTTGTGTGTGTGTGTGTGTGCATGTTTTTTCCTTGTATTAAGTGGTTATGATAAAGAACAAAAGCTCACTCTCAGCCCTGGGTCAAAATAAAAAAGTAATAACTCAGAGGAATCAGCAAATACAAAATTATATTTAACTGAGCAGTGAGAGTGCTGCTGCTGTTGTGTGTGTGTGTGTGTGTGTGTGTGTGTGTGTGTGTGTGTGTGTGTGTGTGTGTGTGTGTGTGTGTGTGTGTGTGTGTGTGTGTGTGTGTGTGTGTGTGTGTGTGTGTGTGTGTGTGTGTGTGTGTGTGTGTAACAAGTGGAGTGGAAGTGCACTCAAATCTCATTGATCGTATACCATCCAGAATGAAGAATCATGGGGGTAAAAATGTCTTGATATTTAAATTCACAACACCATTTCTCAGGTTCCTCACCCTGGCTCTGCCTTCCCTGTCCTCTTCCTCACATATTTTCTTATCTCCTCTCTCCACTCTTACATAAAAAACATAAAAGACGAGAATGTTAATCACATTGCTTAGATATCTTTAATTCATAAATTGTATTTTTTTTGTATTCTTTTTTTTTTTTATGTCTTTTTAGGTGCCTAAATGTTCTTTGTCCACAGAATGTGGTGTCTTGGCTACAGCTGCTTTAAAAGTGTCATTTCCTGCAAAAGATTAATAGAGTACCTATCTACCTAACTATCAATCCATACATCCATCCAGGGGGGATGGAGCATGCAGCCCAACCTGGTGGGGGTGATGGCAAGCCTGAACAGGCATCTTAGTTTAGTCTGCCTCTCCCCTTGGCTGTTTGGGGTGTCCTTACAACGACAAACCCTGAGCAAGTTTTCTCATTCCTCATTTGTGCTGGGGATCTACTCTGCCACTGGGCCATCAACCTCAAGGTCCTGGCTCCTTCTCTGCCCTACCTCCAGTCCGCCTGAAGGTCCATGTTCTGCCTCTGCTGTATGTCGGCACCAGGATTATTTGCATTTTTACACTTACTTTACATAATGTTGCAATAGCAAAAAACATTAATACATGTGGGTATGGTGGGCGGTGAGAGCTATCATGCAGGGGTTGGCCTTGGGATGCTGTATCCAACAGTTGATCCTGTCTGAAATGTCTTGGGCCTTTACTGGATGAAACATTGCCCCAGTGAAGTTTTGGCTCTCGCTTGCAATATATGTTCGTGGTTGAGTTGTGAGAGGTTCGATCTGTTGAAAGTGGCCACTAAGGTTCATGTAAATTATCGGCGGAGCAAGAGCATGGGGAAGAAGTTGCAAAGTGAGGGGAGGGCGCACTTCCTCACTGAGGGCTTCTCATTAGCTAGAGGAATTTGAAGTTTATTTTAAAATATGATTAAGTATTTTGTTAATCGAGTAAAAAAGTATATTAATAGTCTGATCTGCTAAAGAAATAGAGCACCTACATTGGCAGGTTTGCTCATGTTGATGTAACATTTTGGAGTATCTTCAAATGCTTAGAAGGGCGTGGTCAAACAGCTCAATTGTATTTAAAGCTACAGACACATAGAGCAAGTCTGAAAAAAAGAGGGTTTTTTGCAGGTTTTATTAAATAAAATGTAAAAAAGGTCAGGAATGTGTCAGTGTAATGTGAATATCTCTTGGAAATAAATGAATGCATGCGTGTATTCAGTTTTTAGAAGCAGCTATTATAAAAGAGGAAACTGAAAGGCTAAGTGTTCTGGAAGTGTGACACTTTATTGCCCATAAATAACACTGACATAAAGGAAAGTGATATTGTAATGCTTGTAATTGGACAGCAGTAATCACTCTACAAAAGCTGCAGAGTTGTGTCTGAGCAGCAGAGCTCCTTCAGCTAATGGCGAGTATCGCTGAGGTGATCCGCTGAGTGCTTTTAGACGCTCATTTGTGCCGTCTGCCACCCGGTACTTAAACAGCTCTCCTATTAGTCATCCCGTGATGCTATACTGACACTGATGTGGCGGGATTATGGCCATCGCTGCAGACCACTGATGTGGGAGTTGATGATGATGATGGTTATTGTTTTTATGTTCATTCATCCCAAGTAATATTCAACAATCATTACTTTTTTTACATTTAGTCATTGGAGTCATTTAGATCGACAGTTATTTCATAATACTTAGATTATCTTGTAGTATTATCTTGTTTTGTTCACTCTGTTCTGTTTCTCAACTGTAATCCATAATGCATTGATTGCATTATACTCACTCGTGATCTCTAATTTGAATTTCTAACTAGTTACTGTAAGAGATATTTCCCAAGAACAAACACAGAAACACATGCATAATGAACATCCCTCCTCAATAGTGGGTTGAGTTGGAGTCAGCAGAATTTAGAAAAAACCCACACACCAGTACAGGACATATCTTCATTTGTTCTAAGAAAAAAAACACACCATATTTCAAACTGTTGGCACGCTCTGAATTCTGATTGAATTGCAGTCACTGAAAAAACACATCTGATGTTTTCTTAATCAACACGATAACGATCTTGTTAACTCAGAAAAACAGGACTGGGGGCACCGGTTGCCTCGTGTTTAGTGCACGCACCCCTTGTATGGAGGCTATAGTCCTCCAAGCATTGCCTATATGTGAGTGTGCCCTTACAGAACCATATAGTACTGTTTTCTCTATCCAGCTCTTTTTTTCTGCATCTCGCTCTAACAGGTACCAGGTGATGGCTGTTAACACGAGTCTGGTTCTGGTCGAAGCTTTTGCCTTTTAAACGGCAGTTTTTCATTGACACTGTTACTGTGCTAAATGTTAAAATCTTGTTTTAAGTGCTGTGCTCATGGAGGATTGTTGGTTGTTTATGAATAATATATTAAAGAGTACTGTCTAGACTTGTTGCTATTTTGTCTTGAGCAAAAAATTTTGAATTGACGTTTAAAAAAAATTAATAAAAGATTATTGATAACTCAAGAGGATTTTGTCACCCACAGTCAGCCTAACAAAGTTATCCATGATGGAAACTGGTAATTACCAGGAGTTGCAGTTCCCTGGCTTTATGCAACAGGATAATTATCCTTACCCTACAACCTTTTCAGTGAATCCCCAGCCACCTGCAACAGTGTCTGCAGCTAAGGATGAAAAAATAAAAACCATGATGATATTATGCTAATTTAGTAGTATTGCTGGATTGACATTTCTACTGATTGGGATTAGTGCTCCTATCAATTCTCCCACCCACTCAGCAACGGCTTAAGGTCTCTCTGTCACCAGAACATGCTTTTAACATTGCTGGTGTCAAAGCTAATTAATGGTGTTACTCAAGAGGGCCTGTTTTGATGCAATTAGTGTATTTTCTTTGTGTAATGAGAGCATGCCCCCAGAAGTCATTTTTACTTGTGTAGACATTTACAGAGAGCAGAAATCTAAAATTGGGGCACAGACTGCTGTTGTGGTTTTTAATGATGATTTTACTATTTTCTACAAATTAAGGTCTACACATCATCATACAAACAAAGGGTATCGAACAACTGATCGAAAGCTGGTGTGGGATCTAAAGCTGGTGTGGGACAACTTATGTCATACACTAAAAGACTGAAGAAACGTATTTTAAAATGCTAACATCTGACTCCCCTTCTTATCTAAAGACAGCAGCTCACAGAGTTTCTAGACACAGATTAAGATTTTGAAAAGACTTGGGATCTTCTAGGATCACTGACTGCACGACTATGTTTACATTCCTTTTGAGATATCTTTCCATAATGCATAAGATGTCTACATAAATACCATCAGACATAGTCAATAAGAAACATTTGCTTATTTTTTAACATCATTGATCGATTTACTCCAATGTCAATAAGATGATACGTTTTTCTTATAAATGTCGTGGTGGAATGTCAACTAACGAGTGAAACAATTATGACTCAAAACCAATGCTCAGGAATTATGTGCTCACATTGAACGGTCTGATTGTCAATCACGACCTGAGAGCTCACACTGAGTGTGTTAAATCACTATGGACCACTGACAAGTTGTCATTAAAGCTTCCTTTCAAAACTCCCACAGAACGAAGTTTATGATATACATGTCTTTCGTTGCCATGGTGATTTCAGATGCTGTCTGACAGTTTGCACAGCAGAATCAGGAGAAAAGGCCTGAAGTCATGGAATCTGCTTGTGGCTCTGCTCTCACAAGACTATGCAGTGGTACTAACAAAATTTCAAACATACAGCCTAAAACGCTTTTGACCGATCGGTAGCAGCCGGCTGTCATACCCTCTGAATACTGCATGGTAAACAAGGTGTAATCTAGTTCATCTTCAGCCCGTTTGCAAAATCAGTCATGTGACTCAAAAATCGGGTCAAAG
Organism: Labrus mixtus; assembly: GCF_963584025.1. Lineage (NCBI taxonomy): Eukaryota > Metazoa > Chordata > Actinopteri > Labriformes > Labridae > Labrus > Labrus mixtus. The sequence goes on from NC_083625.1 coordinate 27,736,680, forward strand.
ACGGCATCGACTCGTTCAGTGTATTTCCACCACCTTACTGTGATGCAGAGGAACTCAAAAACAAGAAATAATTACTGATGCATGTTTTTCTCTTTGTTGCTTTTCTTCTCCACAGGCACTCATAAATTTGTGACGGAAGGGGAATATCTGGAACTGAGAGGCATCACCAAAGAGCAATCGGGATCGTATGAATGCATTGCTTCCAATGACATCTCAAACCCTGATGTCAGGACAGTTCAAATCACCGTCAATTGTAAGGGCCAAGCTATCACATTTATGGTTCAAACAAATGGGGGACATGAAAGATCCTTACCTGGATATTTTCTTAATCGCACACTGATTGGGGGAACTCAAGGGTTTTTGGATTTTTCTTTTTCTAAGTGTTTTACTGATTCTTCCTGTTATTATATAAAACTGTCAGAGATGCTTTTTATATTAAGATAAACTGAGATTATACAATCGTATCATAGCTACAAGTGATCATAAGAAGATGTATAGTTTAGGATTGGTGAAGGTTCATTGGATGTAGTAACACATCGCTCACTCACTCCAATCCTTGGTTATTATTCTGCCAATAAACAATTACAAGGTATGAAGCGAAAGTCTTTTAATTATGCAATCTGTATAATGTAAAAACACATTTAACTTTGTTGTTTAGACCCTCCATTCATCTCTAAAGCGAGGGGCACAGGAACGTCAGTTGGACAGAGAGGAGTCCTGCAGTGTGAAGCCTCCGCTGTGCCCAGGGCAGATTTTGAGTGGTACAAAGAAGACCGCAGGCAAGTTTCTTATCTGAACTCTGTGATATCTACAGGCACTGAATTGTTTGAAGTCAGTGGAACATCATACACTTAAAGAGAGACAATTCTGCTCCAGGGTGTGGACAGTTCATGTGAAATAAGACGGACTACATTATCTGAAAAATGTATAGCTTCAAACAGAAGTCTTTGTTTCATATTAAAGTTTGTGCATTTGTCTTTCAATCCATGGTTACATTTTTTTTTTAATCATAGTTTGTATTAAAAAAAAGGCATAAAATCAGCTGCCAAAGGGGCAGAGGCAGCTTTTCTTATTTCCACACTGTAATTGGTTTATGTCAGTGGGATGTAGGGATTGGAGATTAAGAGGATATCATGGTAAATGCAGTCTCTTCCAACTCAAGGCGAAAGAACGGAAATGCTTCTGAGCAGCCCGAGAGACGGTATTAGCAAAGCCTATGTTACACTATTAAATGGTCTCTGACAGAGACAAAACCGTTGCTCTTCAGTTCCCAAAAGACACATTTTCTCCACAAATAAAAGATGGAAGACACTGCTGGATAAAAAATAATGACTCATTCAAATTTGAAATACGGCACTGACACAGAATCAGAAGGGAAGTGAAATGAGTGAAGGAACTAAACATGAACAGTTACCAAAGTGAGGTGGGAAGCTGTTTTCAGTTTTTTTACTATTATGTGAACAATGTCAGCCTTTTATGCCAGCAGGAATAACACAATTACAATTTCACAAAGAAATAAAACTCCAAGTATTTGTGTTTAGCTGAATCTGTATATAGTATAAGAAGTGGACATAGCGCTGATAGGCTGCATGGTGGTGCGGTGGTCAGCGCTGTTGCCTCACAGTTAGAAGGTTTCTGGTTTGAATCCTCGTCAGACAGGTCCTTACTGTGTGGGGTTTGCATGTTCTCCCTGTGCCTGAGTGTGGCTGGTTGTCTGTCTCTATATGTCAGCCCTGTGATTGACTGACGAACAGTGCAGGGTGTACCCCGCCTCTCGCCCAATGACAGCTGGAACTGGCTCCAGCCCCCCGCCTCCCTGAACGGGAAAAGCAGTATAAATAATGGATGGATGGTCATAGCCCTGATGCCACTCATTGGGTTGTGGGTTCCATTTTTGTTGAGTTTTGCATTGAACCCATAAGTAACTGCTAATGCTAAAAAAAAGAATATACAAGGCAGTCTGATAATTCACAATATCGATTATGTATTTTTGGAAAGTAACCCACACAAAAGGCTACAGGAAGTGTGCTCGCTCCGAAAGATGAGTTGACTATTTAGAGATATCAAGCGGATGAAATATCAAGTAGCTAGCTCCGTTGTTGCAAAATAATGCTGCGCTGCCGTGATGTTACCACACACATTTTCAAAGATTCAATAAAAGGACAGCTAAGTTTATGTTGCTTATGACACAGCAGCAGAAGTTTAAAAACCAGCTCCCTTCTTTCTTACAGGCTCTTCAACGGACTCAATGGGGTGAAGATAGAGAATCAAGGTAAACAGTCCATGCTCGTCTTTTTCAACGTCTCAGAAGAGGACTATGGAAACTACACTTGTGTTGCCATGAACACGATGGGAATCACCAATGCCAGCATAATCCTGTATGGTAAGGATATAAATGCAGCACTCACATTCACATACTAGACATCTTCATGAATAAATATACACAATAAATCATTATATGAAGCCTTTTCATTGGTTCTACTTTATATTTCTTCCATTTACCAGTCTCCATGGCAACTGCTGCACATATGTAAAGCATTTATTAAGCTGTGGAGCAAAGCCATATGTACTTTTTAATTAAGGTTAATTACAGTTATTATTTAAGCGAAGCACTTATGACACCCTTATCATTTCACAAAACATTATAACTACCAAAAGACCATGGCAGTCAATCTGTGTCATTCATTATCTGCATATAAATATACAGTATATATATATATATATATATATGTACACACCTCAAATAATCCCTATGACATCTTAAAATAAGGGATCAGATAAGCACAACAGTGTAAACAACAAGCTCAGAAAGGGTTATAATAAACATTGGGACACAAACTCTGTCTCTCTATGAATGTGAAAAATATATTGGTTAACACTCACACATATACCTTCCTTTACTGGCAACAGCAAGTGCCAACAAGGAGTGCTTTGAAATAGAGGATGTGGGGCGCTTCCCACTGGTACCAAAAAAGACACAGGCACTAATGCTACAGTTTTCCTTGATCATTTTAAGTAGAATAACTCAGAACTCTTTTGTATTTTTGGACTATTTGTGTTTTATATTTTGATGTTTTAAAATCCACAATTTTTTCAGGAAAATTCAGAGTGTTTTTAGTTATGTTTAGAACATGTTTCATTTCCACAAATGAATTACATTCCAATGTTTAATAAGTTAACATGACAGGCTTTGTAGTTCTACTATGCTAGCCTTATTGATGCCTTTTCATGTTATTTTCTCGCAGGTCCCGGCGCGATGCATGACGTGAACGGGGCCGCCGTGTTGCACCGTTGCTCTGTATGTCTCGCGCTGACTGTAACCTCACTCTACCTGCTGAAGTTCTGATATGACATGTAACAACAACCTTCAAGAGCCTCTCAGTGTTGAACAACAAGAACAGACTATTAGTCCCATAAGAAGAATGGAAACCCAAATGCGCCAGTGGTTCACCCTAAGGTTCCCTTTTTTTTTTCTTCATGGTTTTGCATCAGAGTCTGCTCTCTGTTGGTTCCCCAAGAGTGCTTGGTGTTAATTGGAGGATGGGGAAATTTGATTTATGCACTAATTGGATGATGGTAGGACTACTGAGTTTGCTTATCCCCATTTTTTTTGTATGTGGAAAGGGAAAAAAAGAAGAAAAAAAAACATGTAACTGTTGATAGTTGACTGTTTATTGCCCAATATTGAAGTGTACATTCAGATTATTATTGTGTCATGTCCTGTTCAATATCTGTACAATACCATTAAGCTTTTTTAAGTAAATGACAAAAAAAAGGGAAAAAATGCAATGTGATTGTTGAATTTTACTGTATTTTTACAGTTGTATGCAAAACCGAGTAACAGAGCCTTCATAATAAACAAATCAGAATAGTAGATAGTACCCCATGATTTCTCAGGCAAAGTCCTACAGCATAGTGCATCCAAATTTTTATTTCCATGGTAGTGTGTGTAGAAAATGAACAAATGTGTACAGAAAACTCTGCACTGTTTTTCTCAAATTGCATACTCTTATCAAATGGCATTTTTAAACACCGATTCACAGTGTCATAGCAGCTTCACGGCGTTCTAAATACTGAAAAAAAAAAAATTATTTTCAGGAATCAATGCGATGTCAGTTGGGAAAAGATGTAGGTCAGTGTGCACTTTTGTAAAACGGCAAAATGAACTGATTGATTTAATATTCCTGTTAACATATATCTATACCTCTAGTACGTCATCTCATCTTTAAAATGGCAGTAAACAGAGTTTTCAAAAAAAATATTTATTTGTTTGTCAGTTTTGATTTGATAAAGGAGAAGTGTTAAGCATCAAATAGGGATCTGACTGATATGACTGCTAGCAGGGACATTGTAGCGGTTAGCCAGGAGGCTTTAGACCCGCCTCAGCCCCATCTCTTGGCCTTTCATAAGGTTGACTGAATGTTAGGTTGAGACAGCATTTTCAATTTGGCTACCGCCATAAATGGACAGGTGGCTTCAGATTGAATGGGCAGTAACACTACAGATTATATTAGTGAACCGCAGTTATCTTATCTAAGCAGCTTTATTTTCAGAAAGCTTTGCAACCTTCAGTGAAAAGAGTCAAACAATGGAAGAAAGTATAGGCATACCTTCTGTGTCCATCAATGACATGAATGCAACATTGAAAGGAGTCTTATGTGTTGGGCAGCAGTGCTGTAAAGAGATGACTGAAGAGATGTCTTTGTTTTCTCAGCCATGTGTCACCTCCACTCAGATGAATTTGAATACCTGAAGAAGGTTGACATCTGTCTTTGATAAGACATGGGAGGTTGTTGATGCAAAATGATCCACTTCATTTATAGAAGTTAATGCTTTAACACATTGGATCTATCAAAAAACCTAACCCCAAGCAGCGCAAAGTACAACACAAGTGTCTTGCTAATTTCCAAAGGACACAGTTGCCATCTTCAAGCCTATTGCCCAGGTTGTGTTACTAAATTCCCTTGCACCCTTGTATTTATCCATTGCCTCATTGGTTGTAAAATGAGTTGCCATTAAGTCTATGGCACATTAGTTTCCTTCTCTTGGCTTTGGATATCACAGAACCAGGAAGCGCTCTTTGCTACTTCCTCCCATGACTGCTGCACCCAGGGAGATTCTTGCTCTTGTTCTGCAGGGCTGGAACTAAAGCCTGTGTCTGACACCTATCTGCCCTTCATGCCATGTCTACCCTTTTGTACTTAAACTATAAAACATTGCACTGTATTTTTTAGGGCGCACTCACACTAGTTAAGTTGTCCTGTGCTGTGCTTAAGCACTATTGTCCTCCTTTCCCATTCCCCCGCTGGCTTGCACTCACACTGCTCCAGGACTACCCGGGCCTCAGCACGGTTACCTCTTGTACATAAGGTCGTAATACAACACATAAATGGCTTTACCTAATTATGAAGCGTGCTTACTTTACAAGACAGGCGGACTCAAGAAGAAAAAAAAAAAGGGATGCGTGGCGGGTCCACTGACTTTGTGGCTAATTTTGAGTAATTTTAGTCTAATTCAGGCATAACACTACGGGATTTCTCCATAATGAAGGCTGTCCACGTTGTGTGCTTGTGCATGAACTGTATAGTGCCGAAGCACACTCTTTGAAGCATGCCAGGGCCAAGCAAGTGTACCGTGCTTGAACACAGAGCGGAGCACTCGTACTTCTCAAACAAACTGGATTTTAGGGTGAAGTGTGCTTAGGTATGGTACGGATTGCCTAGTGTGAGTGCGCTCTTAGTAACCCAAGTAGTTCCAACCCCCCCCCCCCCTTGCAGTCTCATTCAGACACATAATAAACCCTTCCGAGTCTGCGTTTTACCAAAAAGGCTTCCCACTAATTCAAATGTTAACCAATATGTGGAACTATAACACAAGCAGTGTTCCTAAATATAGGACATGGTTAGATAATCTATGGTAATGAGCATGGTTTTTAACTTTCACTAAAATGTACTAAATTATTTTCAGATTTTATTGCTGTAAAGCTTAACCAACCAATGTGTGGTAGTGAAAACAACTTAAGCGTCTAGAAACAGACTCATTTAATACATTTACCTTACCATCCAGGTAATGTGCAAACATATTTTACAGTTAAGGACTGGTCTTAAGATATTTAAAACCATTTTCTTATTTCAAATGGTGGATAAGCAGGATGAAGGTCCTTTATTCAAATCTCAATTAAAATACACCAATAGTCATTTTTGAAATTCTCATATGCAGAGCAGGTACACAGTGCCAGTCCATGTCAAATGTAATGTAACAAAAGCTAGCATGAATGTTTCCGTGCAGCTGCTATGAGGCTTTTTTTCAGGTGTTGTGAATGTGTGCTTTTAACCTGGGTTGACCCGAGATAACCAGCTGACGCTGCTCTGAAGACTGCAGAAGTGATGGTTGTACTCTGTGGTCATTGGATGCGTTTTCAAGGATCTTTTTTTTTAGTCTGCCTCAGACAGAAATCTCCAGTGACAAGAATATAAAAGCACAAGTGATTGATTATGTGATGTTCTGCTGTTGTCAGTTCACTTCTGTGCATAACGATGAAGAAGTGTGATGAAGACAAAACAACAGGGATGAGATAGTTGAACGTGGGAATGCTTTTGATGTACTCACATGTAAAGTTTTGTGCTTGTAACGATGGTGGTGGACCAGCAGACTGTCACAGTGACTTTTTTTCTAGGTTTGTGAAAATAAAACACATGACAGGTGAGAATCAGATACCTGTTACACTCATGTGAGGGTGTACACCTTTCCATCCCAAATGAGCAGACATTACAAGTATTGATGTCAATAATCTTGAATAAATTTGTTTAGAATTCCTATTAACAGACACAAGATTTAACTTAAGGTTTATTTGTGCTTATGATCATGAACCACAGTGAAAGAAGACATTGATTTGGGTCTTTTATTATGTTTGTTTATGTTTTAAGGATTTTAGATTTATGCATTAAACTATCTAAAAATCCTCCTTAATGCATATTTCTCTGGGCATTTTAAAGTCTGCTGTTTTAACTTTTTTTTTCTCCAATACATGATTTTACAATGTTTGATCCCACTGATGGCTGCTTGTGTGACCTGTTTGATATGTCTTTTGACCTCACTGGAGGTTCAGCATACAGTGGACACTGATGTGGTATAAAGTCATGGTATCATTTGATTGAGAGATTGCAAAAATGTCCATAAACTGGTTAAATGTCAATTCAGGTTGCCAATTATTTCTTCCGACTTTGATGCTTTTGTCACATTTATTCATCTTGCACTAGTCCCTGTTAGCTGTAATAGTCTGTTTTTAATTATATATCCTGTTGTTTTTCTCTAGCTTCAAGTGAATTGTTATGGCTCTCATAAAAGTGTTGGTAAAAGAAGGAGCTTGGGAAACTTATCGCACCTAGAAGGCAAGTATCAACCAGTTATAAATATATTTCTAAAGTTGATTGAGACCAAAAACAGAGCTGCAAATAGTGTGGATTTAAATTTTCATGGGGACCAGTGTTCATTTTGGCAGCCATATAATTAGGGTGTGTCGTGTATTTTAATCACTCTGGATAAACTACACTGCGGCGCCTTTGAATGGCTTATTTTACTTAACAAATTCAAAGTCAAAAGTAATATCCACCTTGTATCATGAATCATTATAAATGTCGGAATTTTCGGATGCAGTTATTTATTTTCTTTCTTCTCCCAACAGGAAGTAAAGGGAATTAAGCTCAAGTCAGTAAAACAAATACAAAATAAAAACAAAATTATTATTTTAAATTAAAAATAATCACATTTTAAATCAATAAAATGGGATAATATGTCAGTAAAGCACAGTGAATATCATATGAGAAATGCTCACTAGTGTTTTGTTCATTTCTGAACACTTTTGCCCTCCTACTTTGCTCAGGGAAGTCAGTCGGCAGTATATCTTAATACAAAATGAACCACCTTCAGAGTACTCAAAACTCAGTCCATCCTGAAGTTATCTCATTAACTTGCTTCATAGTCAGGCCTCTGCTTATGTTTGGAAATGAAAATCATGGTTACAGGAGTGATAAATAGTTGTTTCAGGTTTTCTGACCATGTTTTGGGAAGCCACGCTGGCATTTGTGTGCAGTTCAAGTGCTTCTATCTTACATCTACAGAGCTAATGTGTAGTCTTAGATGTGATAATTAACGGACAAACATTGGCTTTGTTAAACCAATGTAATAAAATTCATACTTTATAAAAACTCCCCCTTTCCTAATAAATTGGAGTTTTCAGCGTCACTGCTGTCAGATCTGATATAGGGAGATAAAGCCTCAGCACAATGACATCAATATCTGTATGTGTTAGATCCTGAGCTCCTACTAGTCGAACCTTGTTATCAGAGCAAAGCTGTGAAAGGAGCAGAAATTTAGGGGCAGGTCTGTTACCTGCGGTGTCAGTCAAGCTGCCTGTTACCTCTTTGTGTTCTTTAAATGAATGGCAGCAGATGCACTCCCAGTGACAGATCGCAGAGATATTCATGCAAATTCCTGCCTCAAGCTTTTTGGTGTATGAATATGTTTCACTTCCACAACTAATAAGCCACCAGTGTGACTACATTACAGGACCACTGTTTCCAAGAAAATAAGGAGGGTTTCTTCTGGGGGTTTTTTGGCATTTATTTTATAGCAAAAAGAATGAACGGACACATCTTTGTTGAAATCCAACTCATTCCATCCAGGTGAGGTTGAACTAAAGTGGTCTTTGCTGGATATCTTTTTCAAAATGTAACGACATCACAATGAGCCTGGAGTGATAACCTGCCAGTCGGCTCAGCAGGAAGTGAACTCCAACAATGTTCCTACCACAGGATGTAACTCCTGTCTTATCTGAAGACAAAATCTAAATCTCTGACCAAAGTGTGAAACAAAGAAGGAACAAAGGGGATTTTTATTTTATCAATACAGCACAAATCTATTTGTATTGAATTAAATATTTATTTCAGTAGACTTCTTAATCAATTAAAGTCTTGTAGACATTTTCTCATGAGCGATCAAAGTTTATTCTCATTGTATTTTCCAGCAGCATTCGATAATACTTAAACAGTGTTTAAGAAGGGTTTATTGTTAAATAACTGGATCAAGGGGCTGTTTCATCTCTCACAATCATTATTCTGCTCTGTCACATTAACACTGTTCAACAACCATTTTGACATCTTTCATAACAGATTGGATTCCTTCCAGAAAGCCTCAGTTGACTGACAGTCTCATGATGCATTCCTGTGCTGCTCGGGTGGTCAAAGTTTCCGAGTTGGGAAGTTGTTCTTCCGACTTCAGTGTGTTCATGTGATTTCAATTCAGAAAGTCAGAACGATGTATCAACAGCAACAAAAAAAAGCATTGTGAAATGTAACTGTTAGAAGTTATATTTCAGCAAAAAGTTGATGTGCAATACGTGAATTTTTAAAAAGTATGTTCATTTTTTTACAAAACATATTTTGCCCCCCATGTGATGACGACTCTGACGTCAAGTCGGGCACCTAATTATTTTCTGAGTTTCCGAGTTTCCGACTTGAGCAGGAGTTCATGTGCATTTTAGATCTTGGGAACTCGTTTTTCCGATGTGTCCAACACCACATGAATGCACCATCACAGTCAAGCACAAGGATCATTCCATTTCAGCGATATGGGGGAGTTTGATGTCTAATTGACTCATAGCCTATCTTGGTGTAAATGTCACCTTTTTAATACATTTAATGCAGTTCTGAAACTACTCCTTCTTTAAATCAATCTCCTTAGTGTGTGCATGGAGAAATCACCCCGAAGTATTGATAGAAGCAGCATTTGAAGAATTTCATTGGCTACAAGAAATCAGCCCAGTGGCGTGCAAATGGCAGTCAGAACAGGAGCAGGCACCTCCTTTCTAAAAAGGCTCTCATTGGCTGTTATGAGGTGTCATCAAAGGGTCAGCTGAATAGCAGAGGTTATTCGAAGCGGTCTTTGGATCGTTATGGATATATCTTTCACTGGATTGGAATTGTGGGGACCCGTTTCTGGTGGATTATTGTGATCAGGAGAGTTCAGTGAATCGTGAAATGGTAAGTTTGAGGACTTTCTTTGTAGGTGGTCTGACCTGGACACACTGGGCCGTCTGTATGGGTGCCTGCTGTATTGGACGTATATGGTTATATGGTCACATTAATGAAGACTTAATGAGCAAGAACAACGATTGGATTAAGTCCTATCATACAATACATTGTTATTCCAAGTCTAGAAGGCAACTTGATAAATAATGTGATTCACCTCAAATAGGAAAATGTCTCTATGAGCGCAAAAAAACAACAAAACTTTCAACCATATGAAAAATCTGACCAATCAGGTTTGACTATGTAAATCCTTAGTAAGGGACAGGCTTAATGGTTACAATAAACAGCTTTACAAATATATTCTGAAATATCGTTAAGGTGTTTATAGATCTGTGCATGTTTTGGATATCAAACTAATGTTTGAGAGAACTGTGCATCTGTACTGGATGTATTCAGGGCTCATGATGACAGCTTTAGCAACTCTGTAGCGTCAATCTAACAAATAATGCTAATCATGCAACACATCACTTATATGTCATTGTGTTGGAGAACCAACAACATTTATTCCTACACAAGTCACTGCCACATCAGTTTTGTTAAACAGACACCTAAATATACAATAGAGCATACTGTACATGGACACATATTTCACCCTTTTTGTGACATTTAGCATCAATATATTTTAGTGTGTTTCCATTGGCTGTTTCTTTACTCTAACATGGAAGCATTTAGGAAGTTAGTTGATGTTGCACACAGAGCCGAGAGTACTGCTGGTGTGGTAGTTAAGGGTGAAGGGGTTAAAAACAAATAAGAGAAACAAACACAGGGATTACACAAGAGGTCGTAGGTCAAGTTTGTGAAGAAACCAAATGTCAGATTTCTGTTTCCGCTTTTCTCCAGTAAACCACTGCTGATGTCCTGAATGAAACCACAACTCAAAGGTGATAGATCATCTTAGACCTAACTCTGGTCTTTTCCTAAAGCTATCCAAGTGGTTGGTGTGCCTGAATCAAAAAAGGAAACAGTGTTTTTGTTTTTGGTCACTATTACTACTTTTTTATATTTTTAGAAGGAATACTTGGTGGAGTTTAAATATGAGTAATGAAAGTGGCACACATTTCAAGTTTTAGATTTTGACTCTGGAAAACAGCAGCCATGAGTTTGCCTGATTTACAGTTTAATTTTTTTTTTTAAATATCTCACCCTGTTGACTGAAACCACTCAGTTAAGCCTCTGCCTGACACAATACACATTTTACTTAACCTCTGAATCTGCTTGATTTCAATCGATTAAACTGTAAAACACTTTGTTCAGAAAACTTTATATCAGATCAAGAATTAACTTTCTTTTAGCAATTTGAGCTCCAAAAACTCTTCTGTTGGATCAGACCAAATGAGCCAGCCTTCGCTCCAACAACAATGAGCCTTGGCTGCCCATGACCCTGTCGCCAGTTCACCAGTTGTCCTTCCTTGGACCAGTTTTGGTAAGTACTGTCCATTGCAGACAGGGAGCATCCCACAGGAGCTGCAAAGCTGGAGATGCTCTGACTCAGACATCCAGCCATCACATTTTGGCCCTTATCAAAGACACAGACATCCTTACTGTCACGTTCCCCCCAGAAAACAAAATCTGAATGACAGGGGTCACAAGTTGGGAACTAGCAAAACACTTCACTTGTTACAAAAGGGGACCAAATAAGTGGGCCTGAGATGGTGGTAGGAGAACACAACCCTCCAAAACCACCCACTGATTCTATCAAAATGATAAACAAACATAAATTGGAGCCAAAACAAAAAGAGAAGAGGGACTCAATGAACAGAGGGGTAATGGAAGGACTTACAAATGACTGAAAGAAGATATTTTTTTAAAACACAAACACAACTGAGACTTTCATTCATCAGCAGGGAAAACTTCCACCTCCCTATGTATCCTCCCAGCCCAGCTGAGTGTCATCAACCGTCAGATGAGGCAGAACATCACAGGTGCAGTCAATAGCTCCTGATGAGGAAGGAAACCTGTGGGAATTAACAAAAGAACTACTAAGACTGTCAATTGCAATGTTTTTGGATTTGGCAATGCAATAACTTTGTGAAAAATAAACCCATGTAACTATAAAACTCTTACTTTTAATAAGTGTTTGTTCGTTTAATTTTTATATTTCAATAATATTACATTTTTCAACATTGATTGGCCATAGCGGTCATATTGACTGTGTGTATTATCAGCTCTTAAGAGTGATCAAGACCTAATCCACAAAAAATCTAAACTTTATGAAGTGACTGATAAAGTGAACTGAGTGGCTTTTGTGTTCCCACCACACGAGTACAATGGCCCCACCGCTAGTAGGCAGTGCTAATGTGGAGAAACTCCAAAAAACAAAACTGAGGACACTAGTGAATAATGTCACAACGTAGTGTGTGAGAGCTGCAGCTGGGAGGTGAAGATTTGTGTACCTGTGTTGACTGTGGGTACACTTATTGATCCACATGCGCCAGCCAATGAGGTTCATGATGTCTGACCCAAAAACAACCCTGTGCCTTGTTCAGTTAAACCCATTGAGAGGAACTTTCATTGTTATTTTAACAGCATGACGTTTGATTACAATTCTAAAGCATGCTAGTTAAGCTCACTTAAACATATAAGTTCCTTTTCCTGAGTTTAGCTAATTTTCATTGCATATTTCCCTGTGACCGTCAGACTGAATGTTTTAGCCATTTTGGTGAAAATGTGTTTTATAGACCGTTCATCACATCTATGTGTTTTTATCATGCAGAGAAGTATTCTTTGCGTTCTCAGGACCTCTTTATTCTCTCTGTCCAAAACGCTCAGACAGAAATTGGGAAAAGGGCTTTTGGGTATTCTGCACCCTCAGCCTGGAATCTGTTGCGGAATGACTTAAAGCTCAAGGAGCTGGAGTCCTTAAATGTTTTTAAATCTAAAATAAAAGACATGGAAGCAGATTCTATAGGATGTCGATGTTTTAGCTCGGCTGTTTGAACAACTGACTCCCAGATATGACTCATAGACGGTTCTATTTTAATCCAAAATGTTGTGCTTTGTACTTTGTCTCTCTTTGTATTTCCGTCGGTAACTTCGTGTTTTTGCTGCTGCCTGTCTTGGCCAGGTCTCCTTTGGAAAAGAGGTTTTAAATCTCAATGGGACCAACCTGGTTAAATAAAAAAATAAATCAAGGGTTTTACTATACAGTGAAATGTATGTTTACATGTTCGTAAGAATTCACATTTTGTTCCCTGATATTTATTATTATGAGATTACAGAGCCATTTATCTTTAGAATTTATTATTGAAATAATCAAGTAATGTATGAGCGGTCAGAACGAGCAGTGCACGGTAGCCTAGTGTGCGCACCACAGTATCAAAGGCTATAGTCTTCCAAGGTGGCGGCCAGGGTTTGAATCCGACCTGTGGCTCCCTTCCTGCATGTCATTCCCCACTCTCTCTCTCTTTCTGTCCATGATTTCTGACTCTGTCCTATAACTAAATAAAGGCATTAAAACCCCCCAAATTAACCTTTATAATAAGTAGTTATAGAATTCTCAGTGATCATTATGTTGTGACAGTGATGAAATACAACCTGATGGATACATTTCTGTCACCCTTATTGTTTGACTCTTTTGTCCCAGAAGACAAATTCATGTTTATGTCTTTTTAATGCATTTTTTGTGTGTGAAGAAAACAAGAATATGATCTTGCGTTGTTGTTGTTGTTGCTGTTGTATCGGCTGTCCGATGAAGTACATGCAGGGATAATTGAGTGAGTTTGAGGGTGCAGCCGGCGTGATGCAATGACAGGTCAAGGCCATAGCTGGAGGGGAGAGGATGAATCAGAGACCTGAACGACTGCTCAGGGTTCTCGTCTGAATAATCTCAGCCTCCAACGAGAAACCAAAATCTCTCTCTCAGGGGAGGTACACACATGCTTCAGGAGGACCATACACTCAGTTACATCATGTGCAAGCTTCTGATCTCTGCCATCTCTTTGCACTAATATGAGCAGGTCTGTTGCTGAAGTCACTCCGGACAGAATGAGCGTTTCATCAAAAATTCATCCCCCGAGGAGAGATTCATTCCAGGATGCGTTCTGACTGGTTTGTCCACACCAGTGCATATTGGTTTTCTCACAACACTGGATTTACAGTGAAACCAGATGTCGCTGTGGCAGATATGAGGATTTGAGCTTCAAGATGTCAGGCTGTAAAACCTCCTTCATCCTGCTTTAGAGGATAATAAGTGCCTATTTTCTCCACACTCACAACATCCTCCTCTCGAGTCCCTTGGAGTCATAAGCTCCCACTGTTTTTAAAAACACATTACAATATTGTGAAGATATGCACTGTAGTGCAAACAAATATTATCTATCATGAGACACTTGGGACATCCTGGTAGCACAATGTTATACACATCACCTGGATCACATTAGATTGTTTTTTTCCTAGATTTTTACTCATTATCACATCAAGAGATCTCTATTATGTCTCAATGAAAACAGAAGTGAGGAATGACTTTACGAAAAGTATTTTCAGGGTACGCAAGGTTAGCTGAGTGACAAAGTCAGCTTAAGTGACCAATACGTAATATACACCCAGTGTTTGAAATGGATACTGCAGTCCAAATTCCACCCCCTTGCCCCCTCCTCCCTAGAGTCAATCTGCATGCAAGTTCCTATGCTGCTGCCTTGGAAGCTAAATTGTTTAACCAGATCCTTATCAGTCTTGAAACCTTTTTGTGTCTAACCTCTCTCAATTTTTCTAAAGCATGGCCACTATTTAGCCACGTTTCTGCTTGTGGAGCTTATTAGAAAATGCAGAGGCTTTTTAGGTCGGGTAGAATCAGCTATATGCTGAACCAGTTGGCTTGCCGGCTTTCATCATTGCAACACCTGTTGGTTTGCAGTTTTCCTGGCAAACCTAGGGACGAGGGGTAAAACGGCCTGTGGGGGATGCATTAAATCCGCCTTATTCTCTGGTCAAAACAAAAATAAGCAATGCTGCACCATAATTTAAATTTAGGAGGACGTCATACTGGCTGCTTTGTTGTTGACATATAAGCCAACACAAGAAATTATAATATGGAAAATATCAAAATCCAGAAAATCAGATCAGCAGTCCAATGCAGAAAACAAATCTAAAGTACAAGCAGAAAATCTAAAGGCCAAAAACACCTGGGCTAATAGCCTGCAGAGTGTTCATACAGCACCTCTGTTTTCACTTCTCTTAATATTAAAAGGGGAATATGTTTCTTCTTCTTCTTTTTTTACTTTTTTAAATTATCGAGATTGAAATTCATCTCTCAGTTCTGACTCCCTTGCTTCTTTGACAGCTAGTTCAGCTTCAAGGCTTCTTGGAAACGTGTGCAACAACATGGCACATCCTGATTTGGGATTTTCAGCCGTTCCCCCCTCGCTGATTGTTTTAAGCCCATTCGAGCTGGACTCATTTTGCAAATTCTCAAGAGGACGTCTAGGTTCTGACCAAGGCCTCCCAAAGACCTCCATATGATTGTCTTCCCGGTTTTAATTTGGCTCAGGGTCAGTGCTCTGTTTAACAGTCACAACCAGATGTGTGTGTCTTTACAATTCTCTCTCTCACATTCAAATGACCAGACATGATTTAGAAGGAAACATATACAGTTAGTCAGCCATCTCAAGGACACTCAAATAATGATGAGTGTGACTGAAGAGAAGCTGAATACACTCTGACTGAAACACTTTGAGCTTTTCATTTTTAATTAAAACTCGGGAGAAGAATGTGAACCGTAAAACTCAGACAAAAAGAAGTCTTTGTTGTTTTGAAGTCAGACTACAAAAACATGAATTTGAGATTAAACATCAGACTCTACCCAAAGTTTAGGATGAATCAGTCGCTCAAATGTGTTTCAAAAACACAATTCTTCATAGACAAAAAGTTGGAAATAAGGATTGTGATGTTCGGGAAAGAAAGAACATTTGTTATATTTAATGGTGTGTTGACAGGTTAATAAAGTTTAGCTGTGTCCTACAAATATGATTTAGATTCACTTGGCTCCGTGGTCAAACCAATAAAGAAAAAGTAAATGGACTTTAGCTTGAGCGCTTTTCTAGTCTTCTAACTGCTCAAAGTGCTTTTACACCGCATGTCACACCTACACATTCACACACTGATGACAGAGGTTGCTATGTAAATGACCATCATAACTCACTATTCGGGGTTACTCAAGGACACATCGGACATGTTGCTTCAGGAGCTGGGGATTGAACTCCCAACCTTCCGGTTTTGAGACAATCGACTCTACCCATTGAACCACAGCCGCCCCAGTCAGTGCATCAGGCCGTCAGGTTGCAGTTTGATCTAGCAGAGGGCACTCTTTGTGTAACTTGACCACATCATACACTCTTGACCTCAGTAAAATAAGACAGTAATGTTCTGACAAAAGCAATTCAGAAGATGTAAACTTACATGAGGGAGACTCCTCTCTCTGCAGACAGCAGCCCACTGCTTTGGTGGGGAGACACAGGATGTGCGAGTTACTTGCAACTCGCCAAGCTGGCTCGCAAACAGTTGTGTAAATCTCTGTGCGCTCTGAACTAGTATTTTTGGTTGAGTTGGTTGGTTAAAAAGAGCTGATGAGTCTATCCTCTCGGATTGTCAACAGGCTGTTGGTTTCCTGATTGGTACCGTACAAATAAGTAATGGAAATGTTTCGAGTCCGGGCAGTGGGGAGGAAGAATGTGTCTGAATATTACTGTGTCATGTTCTAAATTCATTTGAAATGGTTTCATTTACAAAGTAACAGCCCTAAAACACAATTTAATAATTTCAAATCCGTTCTGGAGTAAAAATCTAATAACAGCAGATAATAAAGTTACCATGCAGATCATTATATGGGTGTGTATGTGACATGTTTGCAGTAGACTTTATGATAATATGAGACAGAATAGGAGTATAGGAATCATATTGACATAACAGAGGTTAACAGGTCCGTCATTAGCATTTACAACTTTGAATAAATTAATGAGAAGCACTAAAAGTCAAGCAGGTCCACGGCAGGCTGCAGTCTGCAACAACACAACGTTTTCTTTGTTTTTCTTAACTCGACTTTCAAGCAGAAGTACAATTGAATAACTTGCCTTGTGTAACCTGCACTCTTTGAAGACAGCGGGAGGTAAGAAGACCGGTGTTAGAAACTGGATTCCAGAACAAATTGTCATACCAAATGTGCAACACACATAATTGAAAGTTATACTTTTAGAGTTAACTCGCCTACAGAGCCATTTACTGCTCTGCACGCTGCAACAGTGGATGGTATGAAGAACACAAGATTTTTTTTTTTTTTCCGTACAGCATTGTGCCATACTTCTCTTGTTTCAAGATGAAAGCGAGGAATTAGCTTGTATCGCCTGCACAAGAAGCAATCCTTTATTTTAAGCTTTTTTTTTTACTTCATCACTAACAATGTTTGCTAGTAAATAAAACTGAGAAGGAGCAGTAAACAGAGAGACAAGTGCAAGGAAGGGTGCAAAAAGGAAGTGATGGGATGTTAGCGTTGTGGGTCTGTGTGCATCAGAAACTTGTCTCATGCAGAGGTGGGCAGCAGGGACGGGCTGCTCGTCCAAGGGAGAAGGCTGGAAAGATATAGCTCTGTGAAGATGTAAAAGTGTGGCCAAGAAGCTGCTTGAGTAAACAGGCTGTGAAGAACAGACAGGGGAAGAGGAGGGGGATGAGTGCTCTGTGTGTGTGTGTGTGTGTGTGTGTGGCGGGAGGTGGGGGGGACGGGTGAGAGTGCCAAACGAGTAGCTGACATGCAGGCTCGGTGTGAGAGATTATGGCGAGTAGACTCTCTCTGGAGCAGAGATCTGCTGAGGAGACGGAGTGGTCCTGGCTCTGATGGCAGGGTGCTCTCAGAGGCTTTACAGCAGTCAGATAGAGGAAAGAGGACGCAGGAGACATATTTCAGAGGATTAATCCATATTCAGAGGGCAGGAGATGCAGATTGCATGCTGCAGGAGGAGAATGTGATTTGATATTGGAGACAGGGGACAGTAATTGGATACAAGGTTTCTGAGTAGTATGGAGTTCATGCTCGCATATGTTGCACTGAAGGTCAATAAGTGAAACTTTCCATCCATGCATACACAACAGTGGAGAGAAAAGTGGGTGTCTTGTACCATCTATGTTATAATACCATGACCAGCAAACCCACAAAGTACTCTGTCCAATTCAAGTAGCTTATTACCTTTGTATCAATTTGTTGCCTTGTCTTCAGTTTGATAATATCAAAGGCAGGGTCTCTCCTGATACACTTTGTAAGATTTGAGTTGAAATTGTCTTTAGGTCCTGACAAATTAAAAATGAATATGCTCTGAAAAAGGGGGGTAGACAGAGCACTGAGGAAATGCTACTTTCAAAATCAAGCTAGTTTTTGAAAATGACCAACCCTGCCTTTAAATGAAAACATGGACAATTTGGCAGAAAACAAAAAAATGCTTTAAAAATAAAATGATTTTATATTATCTTAGAGGTAAGTTAAACTGTAAGCCTTACCCTAACCATTCCAGAAACAGGGCTGGGGAGTACAGTGTGAAGACTTTACCCTTATTTTGTCTGATTGGACTCATTACTTTTATTACATAATTATTTACAGGCTGAAATTAAAATTAATTATAATATCCCAGATCAAACATAAAAACGCTAAAATAAAAAAGGGAGGGAGTACACACTGGGATTAACCCTGCATTCATGTGGTGTCGGACACATTGGAAAAACAAGTTTCTGAGTTGGAAAATGCAAAATAATCGCCTACTCAAGTCGGAACAACAACTTGGAAACTCAGAAATGAATAATGTGTCGGACTTGACGTCATATTCATCATCACATGGGGGGCAAAATATTTTTTGTTAATTAAAGATAATTAAGATAAATGTTTTTATTTGCATATTGCACATTAACATGTAGCTTAAGTATAACTTGTAACAGTGATTTTCCACACATCTTCTTTGTAGCATGCACACTAGTTTTTTTTCTATTCTTACAACATTCTGACTTTCCGATACGAAAGCATGTGGACAACTGAAGTCCGAGGAGCACATGAATGCAGCATAAATACACAAACAATCAGGGGATAATGAGACACAGGTGTGGGTAATCGGGGCGGGGCTGACACACAAGGAGGGAAACATGCGGAGGAGGATCTGAACTGACAGAGACAAGGGTGAGTAAAAAACTACAAAATGAAACAGGAACTAATGGAAAAAAAACAAAAAAAACATGACCAATTTGGCAGAGCGGACCTTGTCACCATTCTGTTATACATTATCCCGTACAAAAGTGTATTTAATCTTGTGAAATTAAATTTGTATATTCTACTATATCCTATATTTGTTCTGATCATAACTCTAAAAAAATAAAGTCTATATACCGGAGCAGTCCTTCTTTCAGTATCACAACCTGTATTTGTTTGACTTTTGAGCAGGAGGCTGTGATGAGGCACATCGGGGGTTTGATACACTCACACTGCGATTTTTCACAGATCTGCTAGGTTGTTTGCCGAAGCTAACACCCCTCCCTGTGCAGAGGTGTTGTGTTCCCTGTGTGCACTTAATGTGTCGATGACACCCTATAGGACTAGACGGGAGGTGTCTACTCCTACTCAACATTGATTAGATGTCATAATGTGTAAGATAAGCACTGAGGTAACACAGCCATGTATTCATGTGTTAAGCACACACTGCGGGCTGTGTGCGTTTGTTTAATGAGACAGATGAGGAGTATAATGATGTGTAACTGAAGCATACATCGGGTCCCAGTGAGATCTCTCTCTGCAGCCCAATGTTTCTTCACGTGTCAGCCATGACACAGATGACGCCTCGCTCTGTATATGTGCTAAATTATGGACAGATAAAGACAGCGTCTGCGGTTGTGAACTTAATCTACATATGTATCATACAGGAAACTAAACACTCTTAGCCAGTCCATGTGAGGAGATATACATTTGACCTTAATTAAGAAAAAATACTTTCTTCTGGTTTAATTTCTTAAGGGTCAACCCCATTTAAAGAACTTAATTTAATGCCTCATATACTTTTAAAAAAGGTAGATAGAATGCAGCTAAGCTCCAAGAGAAATGGTTAAAAAAAATGCAAAACCCTTATGGATTTATTAAAAATCCAAAAAGTCTTTATAAGCTCTGTGAATAAAGAATCACCTTTGGAGAAGCATTAGATCTGCAGCCCCTTTGCATTCAGACGCTTTATAACAGCTCGTGTTTACATAATTATACTTGATGCCATCAGTATTTCTTACTTAATCAAAACAAATTGGATCCTAAGCAACAAGCTTTAAATGCATCTGTGCGTTCCTGTATGTATACACATGCTTTGCTTTGTTATATTTGTTCATGCAGCATTCAGCCAGGAGGGTATTTTTCCTTTCATATTATACAAACACACACACACACACACACACACACACACACACGCACACGCACACACAAGATAGCTAAATTTCTATTTGGATGTGTGTCACTGCTTCGAAAAGACTTTGTACTCCGTTGCTCATTTATTGGCCTTGGATGAAAGCAGTGAGGACTGTGAAGGTTGATGGCTGTCAGCTCATTAATCATATTTTCAGGGAGGGGAGTCCTCTTGGAGGATGTTTCACCATTCTGGCAACAAGGTAAAAGAAAATGATTTTTTTTTTCTTCCTCCAGACCATAAAAGTGCTTCCTTTTGTGTCTCTGTTGCTCAGCAGGAGGTGAGGGGGGGGGGGGGGGGGGGGGGGGGGGGGGGGGGGTGATTTGGCTAAAAATCTGAAGCTTGATGTGTTTAAAATTGATTTTCACCCTTTGCATATTGAACTGTCTATATAATGTGAGAGTAAAACTAAAGGATTAACATCCAGTATGATTATTTTTTTTACTGCTCATACATTACAGTTCTATATAAATGTAAATCCATTATTTAAATATGATTACAATTTGGAACAGTAAGTATATCACATAGTCTGACCCATAGACTGTAAAAATAATGGACGGGACAAGGTCCCCGGTCTAGTGAAGCTTTTATTTGTAGAGCTCCCCCTGCTGACTGGCTGCAGTATAGGTCATAAACCCCGCCTCCTCAGTGATAACAGACGGGATGTGGGTCAAACTGTAAAGCTAAAATACTCGTCACATAATTTTTATCCAAACCTAAACTCTGCTGTGATCATTAGTTATTATCACCCTACATTGTGTTCAAGTGCTCATTTTTCTGTGAAGTTTGTTTTAAATAAGTTATTTGAGGTTGAAAAACGGGATTTTACGTCATATTTGACGATGATTGAAAGCCACCGATCTTGCGTAGCTCTCTTTGTGAATAGCAAAAGTTACGTAGTGACGGAAAGCCGAGACGCCATTGAATTTTTCTGTTCAGTTTTTTCGTCTTTTTTGAGCTGGCAAAATGAGTTGTTCTGCAGTAAACTGTTCTAACCGACCTGTGGGAGCTAAGGGATCTTTGCAGTTTTTTCTGTAAGTAAAAAAGTGTGATTTATGTGTCATTGGTTAAAGTCGTTATCTAGCTAGCTAAAACATAAGCAGTCTAAGGTTAGCTGAAATGTTGTAAAGCTAGGTTACTTATCCGGCATGATTTATCTTTTTATTTTATTTTTTAAAATGAGCAAACCTAATAACTGACATGCTATGTTTCTTGATATTGTTATATCATTATTGTGATTTAAATTGTATTTAAAACCAAGAATTGTAATATAAAATCCGCTCATAGATGCGGTTCATTGACTGTACAGTTATTTTACAGCAAAAATAAATAAGTCTGGTGAGGGCTCAAAAAAGTATCTAGGGCAAAAACAAAGTCAAATAATTGTAATCTGGCCTGCATCATTACTAATGTGTACATGTTTACAGTCTGAGTGATAAGTGGGCTATACAAAGAGTAACAGGTTTTACTTTCACCGTGCGGGCTGAAATTCATAGTACTATATACGAGGGTAGAATATTTCTCTATGTATCCAGATAAAACTAAAGGTAAGATCTGATTTAATATAATTGTTTCTGATTTAAGAGACTAACTGAAACGTGAACACAAACATCAACAACCTGCGGTGGTGTAATGTAATATTAACTGAGCATCATGCTGCTTAAACTGATAAATATTCTGCATTGTCTTCCACACACTAATTCAACAGTCACAAGTTGATCATATTGTAAATTTAATGACGCTCATTGAGAATTTGTACTAAAAATTGACAAAACCTGACAAAAATTGCAGTGATTGTGACGGTGTCTGTATTTAACACCTTTGAAAGGAAGGTGTTAATACAGGAGACCAGTGTTACACACAACATGCTGCTGTTATTGTAGTTAGGAGGAGACATAGGCACAATAAAAGAAAACATAAAGATCGCGTTTTTCCCCACAGGTGTTTACATGTTTCAAATGTCATGCATTTATTTTGATTTCGCTTCAATAATCGTTAACGAAGAGAAACACCATGATTAAACTACAGGCTATTGTTGCCTTTTTATAGCCAAAGAAAACTGAACATCCACAGCCTCTGCATTCTAAAGAATTTCAACATTGACATTTATGTCGTCCTATTTCCCTCTTTTCACCAACATTATATTTTAAACTGGGATTTCCTTTTTCTCAGGTTGCGCTCCTCTCCATAATGCGCTCGTCTCCTCCCTCTAAATCCTGTTGCTGCTACTCTGTAGGACGCTTTGATTGAGGGACCTCACCAATAAAATACTATTTTATATTTTATAAGCAGTTTGCCACCACACTGTACTTTTACTCTCCAAAGACATATGAGTATGTGTGTGACAACTTTAATAAAGCTTTACCACACAGTCACACCATCCACACAGCTGATCCAGGATTTACTGTAACATCTTTTACAATTCTTAAAGGTCATGTACAGGCAAACAGAGAGAAGGGAAAAGAAACAATCTGTGCTCTCAAATAACAAAGCAGTCTCAAATCTTTTTGAGGAATTACAGCTAAAAAAAATTCTACTTTGCATACAGTACATCCTCTCATAAATAAAGTGAAGTACTTTGATTGCATTTCTGTGGTGTTCCTGTAGGTGACCATGATGCAGCCAGACTGAAGCAGCAGGTTGTGAAGGTGGACGCCATCATCTTGTCTTTGCAGCGCTGATTCTGAAGAGAACACCTTCATATAGGACTCAAAGGTAAAATTATCTCTCATATGATTGGACCGTGTTATTGTAACCGCTATCAGCATCAAAGTCATTTTAGTAACAATTTATAATCCTTCTTAAAATGTAAGGAAGACTAGCAGAAGATTTTAACAGACTCTATGGTTCTGCAAGAAGTCTAGTTCATGTTTAAATTGTTCTTATTTCTGTCTTCAAGGAAATCAATGCTCAAAGGAAACAGCAGTTCAGAGTCTGATTCCAGCTCCGGTGAGGTTCTGCACACAAATCTGATTATATGAGAATATTTAACATTAGTTTCATTTATCAGGCTGGCCCATGTGATGACAGTTTAAAATAATCTTCAATAGAAAGTGGCAGGAACACTTTTGTCTTAAAACATAAATTCATAAAGCTGATCATATTATTGGATTCATCATGTCTTGTTATATATTTTGTTTTTCCTCTTAAATAGTTCTCCTGTCTTAAAAACAAACTTTAGAACCTGAAGTTTAGCAGAACCTGAGGACAGATCTGATTTCAGGTCTGAGGCATAAACATCACAGTAAATTCATTATACTTTACATTTAACTCCATGATTGTTTTTATTTATTACAGAAGATGCCCTCAGATTCAGATCCATCAACAACCCCTGACAACATGGAGGACTCGTCCCCTGAGCGTTTCCTGTCCCCTCTCGATGGAGTTCTTCTCTTCAGTCATTAACTCTTGAAAACAGTAGCACAAAATGCCAGACTGTTTGACAAGTCTGTGATTGAATAAATGGAAATGGAATCTCATGCATATCTTGCTATGCTTATTGGCTTCAAATGTTTAATATTAAATAAGTTTGAAGGCCATTTATCTCAGACGAGACCGGCTGTGACAAGCTGAGCTCGTCTGTTAGCTTTGCTGTTCTCTTAGCTGTTGTTGGTCAAGAAGAAATTAATGTCAGTTCAAAGCCTTTTCAAATGTGAGCTATAAACTTAACTGCTAAATTATTTTACTGTGACCAACACTTTGTAGTGCTCCAGTTAATCAGAGACAATCATGTCAGATTTAAAAAAAGTTTATTTAAACATTTTGTGAAAAAAAAAAAAATCTTCAATAAACGACCCCTGGCTTCATTAACCATGTGGAAAATAAGTAAGGGAGACCATCAGGTCAAACTGCTGGAACATAGGAGAAAGTATGAAAAATAATTTAACAAAGAAATCCCAACAAAAATCAAATAAATTATAAAGATCCTGGATGATTGTTTGACTGTTAAAATATGACGGAAAAGCAAATCCAACACAACCCTCCAGCATCTGGCCTTTTAAACACAGGGCAACATCATGGAAAGAAAAATAAATTAAATATTGACCAGGATCTCTGTGTTTTCTCTGAGGATGACTATGGTAGCCTTCTCACTGTTCACTGTCACAAAGCACCAGACTCTGTCCACCTTCTCACTGTTCACTGTCACAAAGCACCAGACTCTGTCCACCTTCTTCAGTTGTGCAGACGTTGATCAGCTCCTCTGGGTGATGGCAGAGAGGACTCTTCATCTGGGAGAGCTGCTGGTGTAAGGTCATTTCTACCACAGTGGATGAGCAGGGCATCTGGCACAGCTCTTAGTCCAAGCACAGGTGAAAGAAGGAGGAGGTTCCTTCAAACTATGTGACCCCAGCCTGACCTCTGTAACAGGTGTGCAGACAAAGGTTGAAATCAGTCATTTTTAGGTTCTGTTGATTGTAAAATGGAAAAGAAAACATCACCTTTCTATTTAACATTTAGCTGGTGTATGACTCAGTGTGAGTTTTATTTTAGAAAACTGTATTGTTAACAATAGCTTGTTTTTACAATCCTCTTTTACAAACTTAAATAAAGATCACAGGATATATAACTTTTAACAGATGATTTTAACTTTACACTTCACCTCTGTGGAAGATGTCAGACCAGCTGCTTTTATCTCTTCTTTGCCTAAATGAAGACACAAAAAACAATTGATTTACTGTTCAGTTAAATATATTAGAAAAGCAGACATGAATCACATTACAGACTATCAGTTTCTAACAAAATACAACATATCTTACCACCTGTAGCCTACGGTCTGTGGTGCTAACTTAGCTTAAATATAGAACGATTTAGTTAAAAACAGAGGACCCAGCAGCCCACGTATTTTCAATAATGATCAAAATAGCGGGATTTTTAAAAACACAGTGTGTTTAAATATTAGACTTTGAATACGGTGGTTTGTTGTACTTACACATTTCTTCATAAGACTCGTAGACCGGCGGAGCGCTTTCGGCGTAGCTGGGCTGCGTAAGTCATCAGGGCAGTACGCTAAGTGGGCGGGGCTTGTTACCAGGGCTCCTGCCCCCGGACCCTACTGCGCAGACTCTGGCTCCAAATGACGTCAAAATCACAAGATGGAAGTGCCCCTAAGCGGCATATTTTGGCTTCAAGAACGTTGAGTGGGAACAGCTACAGTGCGCTCCCACTGGTCTAACCCTTGTTTTTAGGGAGTCACTTTCATTGATTTTATACATTTTGCTGCAATAATTTTGTTCTTTTGAATCCAGTGTGTTAAATACCTTGTTACAATAATATGTGTGTTCATGAGTGCCATATTCTTCCAGCCTTCATTGATAAACCAACACATTTTGGTCACAGGTTTTAAAGGTGTAATATGTTGAATTTTTCCACTGAACTATAAAATTAAATGATCAAAATATATTTTTTTGGGGTTCTTAAATTACCTTCAATATTTCCAACAGTTATCAAAGCCAGATAAATCTGTAACTTCATAGTTGTAATGTCCCATGTCTTATATTGCGCCTGCCATGACAGAGCCTCCATGACAGACATGATCGTTGCCATGGCAACTTCAAAGACCGCTGCATAAGGAAGCGAGAGCTACCACTGTAAGCTGCCGTACTGTTGCTGTATGAGCTGCTGTGATAAAAACATCATGTAAATTATACTTGGATACATCGTCTGTAAACATATTCTCTTCCTCAGGTCTGATTCGCCCGTTTGTCTTCACTACGGTCAATTCAGAGTTCGTTTTTGTCGGGGGTGGGGTTGGAGTAGCAGAGAGAATCACACCCATGATTCCCCACCATTCAGGACGTCATCTTTGTTATTGCTTTGATTGAGAGCCCACTGGAGGCAAATTCATATACTGCACGTTTTTTTGTGGCTCGCAAATTCAAATCTTTATTTATTCTCGAAAAAGACACTGTGGTTTCCCTCAATCCCAATGCCATTGAGATTACAAGCACAGTAAAACAAGCAAAAACACATCAAACACTCAGAATCAGTGACAAAAACCACTGAGATCATTTAAATTATTTTGGCATCTGCGTTTTGGAGTTCTGCAAGATTGTTTGTCATTTAATGTGCAGGGTTAAGGGTGTTATGCAACTTTTTGTTGAATGCCAGCAGATGATCAATCCTGCTGTTAGAAGATTAAATATTAAAATGTCTGGCAGGTCACAAGTCATGTTATCCAGTGGGAGGAAGCTCATTTTTTAGCCTGGTTGTGGACTCTTCCTCTGTTTGTGTGCTAAGACAGATCTTTGCAATGAAGAGAGGAGTTTACAGAGTAGCATCATGGAATGGATTTATATATGGCATAAGAAGGATGTGTTTTAAGAAAAAAAAGCACACCCAATTAAAGGAGGCAAAACATCATCCCGAGTGAAATGCAATGCATGCATCCTGTTGTTTTGTTCAACTCAAACGGCGTTACAAAAGGCAGAGAAATCATTTTCTCCTCGGTCATGATACAAAGATTTCTGCTTCTAAGAATTAAAGGTCGACTTAGCAACTGAAATATTGCACCAACTGGTATTTGGATATTCTTTCTCACTGATCCTAGACGGAGACTTATTTCAGTTGTCAAGACGCCTGTCTGGATGTTTGAGCAGCTCAGAAATATGATTTTCCACATGGCTGCTGTCAGGGGGATCTGTCTCAAACCGCAGTGAGCTTGTTTTAATATTATTGGAGCCGTATTTTACAAGTAATGGCTAAATGTTTTCACCCATCTGCTGATGCATACTCTCCCTCTCTTGCTCTGCATTCAAAGTAGACTTGTGCAACGTAATAACATCTTTCTTGAATTATGTATATTTTATGGTCACCCACTTTGAATAAATCTTTGCTGCAACTGTCGACTGACAAAACTAATTTGAAGTTCCCTGTTTAAAGGATAGTTTTTTTTTTTTTTTTTTTTTTTTAAAGTTGGTCTGTATGAGGCTTCTTCTCAATAGTAAGTATTTGAGCCACAGGAGATGACATCCAGGGTGGCTTCTTTGAGGAGAGACCAGCTTGAGTGCCACCTGGGAAGCTAGGCTATACAGCTATGCAGATGGGGGCACCTCATAATTTACCTCATTTTAGAAAAAACTGAAAAAGACCTGAAGATCAAACCACGGTGAAAGAATCCTTTGTTCACCTGTTCCTACAGGAATGTGAGTCAAAATACAAGATCAGAGAAGATAAGCCGGCTGTGGATCGGTTATCTCTTAACCGGAACATGTTGGGTTTGATCCCCAGCTCCTGCAGCCACATGTCGATGCATCCTTGGGCAAGACAATTAATCCAAGAAATGAACATGTTGACAGCCTGCTACAAAAAAGAAAAATGTGTTAGAGGATATAAACAGTCTTCCAGCTTGAATTCATCTCTTACACATTCATTCATTTTTCTTCATGCACCTTAAGCACTCCCTCTCTACCTCTCCCTCCGTCTCCCTGCTCTGGTGATCAGCTGATTTATGGACATTTTCTCATTAAGCAACAAACCAACCAGATTCTGCCTCAACCTCTCTCAACCAATCATCCTGCTGCTGTCACATTTTGAAGTCTGTTCTCTCTCTTCTGCAGTCGGTTTGTCATTTCAGTGAGATCGACCTGACCCTCCTCCGCCCCGGTCACCTCCATTCCAGCTCAGCAGAGTTTAGATACAGAACCAGAAACTACCACCAGTGTCTAGACTCCATCAGGGGGGTCTCCTATCCTGCTGTCTGTCTTACTACCCTTCCCTGAACATGAAGTCATCATGACGGAGTCTAATCTGACAATGCATATTTAATTTTTCCTAAACTGTTACTAAATAATTGTTAACTCATCCGCTTTGATTTTATGAAAGATAAGAGTTATTCATAATAAGGATTTAGCTAGCCTGACTGACAGCCAAGCACTATCTGTCTGTAGTTAGGTTGAGCATTTCCAGCATGGCGACCGCTATCAGCCGGATTCAGTAACCAATGGGTGACGTCACTCAGGTTTTGACCACTAATATTTACAGTCTTTCGACTTGCTCAAGAAAAAGTAAGTTTTGAACAGCTTTCTACTTTTTTAAACATAATTTTTAGACAATTTAGCAAAGTCGTGGTTATTGTAGTTTTAATCAGATTTGGTACAACGTTTGAAAACAGCACGTTAGCTTCTTTCCATGGTTTTTGTATTTTGAAAGTTAAAGTGGATGAAATCCATCACCTGTGACAGTGATCAATATCTGAGTGTCACAGCAGCTCTGTGGATGAACTATTTTGAAGGAGGACAATGATAAAAGATTTAGACATAGGTATAGCCATAAATAAAAAAGAATAATCTATCTATTCAAGGACTGTATTCAAGGACAAACATGTCCTTGAATACAGTTTATAGTTGACAGCGGTTTGTGGTTTAGTTTCAGTATTGGTTTATTTTTTAGGCTGCAGTGAAATAACGTCTGAATAAATTGTGTCCCTACTTGTTGCAGCTTTCTGTGTCTCTTCCCTGTTGTGCTGTTACATAAAACTTTAAGTTCATGAGTCATAAATGATTTCATATTGTCATAATTTCATGTATTCAATAAATAAATAAATAATAATTAATGTATGTTAAGCTAAAAGGTTAAAAACACTGTTAAAATCTTTATGTTTCTATGTGGAACTAAAGTTCCTTGTTTTGGTTCCGCTACGACGGAATTAAGGGACGGACATGTACGGTGAGCACACGTTACCTCCCGCAAATTTGTGTCAACATGCATGAAGACTGTTACCACTGATGTCTGAAGTTTAAGCAGACTGTGAAAGACACTTTACAAGGACTTTAAATGAGTCAAGAACCTCTCTTCATGACAAGCGGTGCAACGAGGTATTTGTTTTATGTCAAATGTACTTTTGTTTGTGCAGATAATTATTCTGTAATTTGTGTAAGATTTTATCTTTAAATATTTCTTGATATATTTGCCAATACAGTTCTCACGGCGTGGTCGGCATGATTGGTATGTGATACAAAGACGCTTCACAAGATTGCTCCAGCAATAAACGCCCGTTTCAAAGAACCACCCTGTGTCTGTTGTTGTGAAGAGAGCTACATGACTATTCACAATGTGTCCATCTTTTTGTGAAACGGTTATTATAAATTAAGCCTGTGCATGCCATACCTAAGCCCCAGACCAACTTGAGGTAAATACATTAAGATTTTCTGATGTGTTTCCCTAACTTCAGGTCTATTTTGTGGCAAAACAAGAAGATTGTCAACCTTGTTGAGGAAACATGAGATTTTGATTCAGTATAGCCATATTGATGTCTTCAGGTCTGGACCCAGAATGTGAAATCAGGCTTATTAAACTGTATAAAGCTGAGCTATAGAAGTTTTTTTTGTTTCAAATTCTCAGCAAATGTGACTGTCACCTGGAAAAGCTACATAAATGATGTAAAGCTTCACAATTGACTATAGTAAAGACCTAATACAGGGTCACTTTCTCTGTTTGGTAGGACAAGTTTATCAAGTTGCATGCCTGTTAATGTATTCAATTTGCAAATACAATTTAAAATGCCTTCCCATTGTACTTGGGGAATGGCACTAATCATATTTTTAAATGTCTGGATATGTTACACCTGCCAACTAAATTCCATTCAATAAAGTCACATTCAAGGCTGATCCCTTTGACTGAAATGTTCTAGAGTCATCCTGAAGATATCCCAACAGACCCAAGCCCATTATGGGATATCCTATGTCAGAAACTGACTCCTCATATATGTGAAACATTTTCCATATCATTTCATATGATTAAGCTAATATTTGTATAAGTCTATTTTTAACTAACATCATTTTGTCTTTAAACATGTATTAAGGAAATGTGTCCATAAAAAATAATTAATTTTTTTTTTTAATGAATTTGAATTTTTTTTTTTGCTGAATTCCTATTGGGTAGAAACCAAGTGGACATCTACAGTGGTGATTAAAGAAGCCTATACGTCAGTATTAAAATGCTAATTTTTACAGCGGAAAATTAAAAGTTATTCAGCCTGGTACAAAAACTAAAACAAATTTGGTCTCTCTTCATTCCTTTATTGGTGCACTAAGGGTTGTGATCTTTTAAATAACTTATAAGAAGGATTATTCAATAATTTGCAATACTTTGGGGCATACACTTAGTTGCAGTCTGGAGGACACATCTTGGTTGTTTTCAAGGAGCCTAAAGTCTCACCCAAGTTCCATCTCTTCTTTGTCTGTTTCTAGATTGATCAAAAAATTTGAGTTTGCATTTCCAACATGGCGACCGCCATCGTTGGGCTTCTTACTACCATTTCAGTAACTAATGCTTGAAATCCCTGCGAGACTATGCTGTATACATTATGTGGAAGGAACATCTTAAAATAACTGATATTCTGAAAGATGTTTCTATTGATCCCTCAAATTTCTATGAATATTAAAATGACTTGAGTCAACCCCTCGCCTCCATTAATCATCGCTGCCCGGTCCGAGCTGTGTCACTGAGGACCTTGGTGTTTTTCACCAGTTATGTTGAGTGCACCACATTAAGTTTTCAAGCATATCAAGCTCCTTAAAAAGTCTGATTGAGTAGCTTAATAACAACTATGATAATACAAATTCTGCCCACAAATAAATATTGTTTTTTTTTCCATTCAACTTTAATCCTCGGCCCTGTTGAACTACAGTTTTACTGTTTACTAAAGTTATGTACCGCCTACAGCTGTGACATGATTTCTTTTAACAGATATTACCAATGCTTGAAAGTTCCCAGGCAGCAATCATGTAAGCTCATGATGAGTTCTTATTCCCACTTAAAAACGTGTTTTACCCTGACACCACTCTCACTTAATCTCAATACTTGTTGAAGTTGTCGTTTAACACCGACGGAGTGACATTAATAGCGCCTTTTTTTAATCAGCCACTTACAGTTTCTGTTAGCTTCCACACCGTAGATGTGAAGATGCTGATAATTGTACAAAAAAGAACTTGCACTTTAGAGAGACCAAAGGACACAAGTTGTTTCTATTCCTTAAGACAGCAGAAGATTTTCAAAAGGCTGAATGCCCCTTTAATTAAAACGAGGAGCGTGTGAAATCCTGGTTTTTAATAATAGATATCAAAGTGAATACAACGAGCTGTACGGTAAAAATGGATAATTAGCTTTGTAAAATAGTTATACATAAAGATCTTATTTTTGAAGTCCGCTTGGTTCTTACAGTCTTTTTCTTGTTTCAGAATCATGAGGATTGCAGCCTCAATTCTCAGTAAATGAAAAGTAGAAATGTAACAACTTCTAATTGGGAAATTCTGAAAACAGTGTTTCATGTAAATGTGCAGGGAGAAAGCCACAGTCTGCTTCCTTTCAGCACAGATGTTATTTCTCTCTGGTTTTGCTAAACACCGCTCTTTTCTTCTGCTGTTTTTCCCTCCTCTCGCCTCAGCAACAGTAGGCTCACAGTCCTGAGAGACAATCAGACAATCAAAAGATGTTTACCAGCCATTAAGAGTTTTTTGCTCGCCTTGATGCGAGACGGAATGAAGGGGAAAGGAAAGGAACGGAAAAACTTTTGCAGACAGATACTTAATTGTTTTTACTCGATTTTGACATTAATTAAGTTGAAATACAGTAAGGCGGACGTGAGAGAAGA
Organism: Labrus mixtus; assembly: GCF_963584025.1. Classification (NCBI taxonomy): domain Eukaryota; kingdom Metazoa; phylum Chordata; class Actinopteri; order Labriformes; family Labridae; genus Labrus; species Labrus mixtus. The sequence continues at coordinate 27,768,764 of NC_083625.1, forward strand.
GACGGCTCCGACAGGGAGTTAGACGGTAGACTGCAAGGCTTTTCTCCTGTGTTTAAACGTCTGTCATGGGCTTCTAAGTGGGCGCTTTGCAACACAAATACTGTAAATACTGTCTGACAATTAGCATGAACCGTATCTGCTGAAAGGAGGAGTCTGGTTGCTTAATTACTACACCCAGCACAGTGATAAATGCCCATTTCATCCTGCTCAATGTTAGATTTAGATTTAGAACACATGGAAAATAGAGTGCTTTGGTAAAACATTTGAAAGAGAACAACAATTAGTGCTAACGTTTTAAAGGTCACATATTATACTCCTTTGTCAACAAGTTTTAAAAAGTCTCAGAGCTCCTCAAAACATGTCTGTAAAGTTTCTTGATAAAAATCCACTCCATACATGTATTTGATCATGTCTATAAACCCCTCTATTTCAGCCCTGCTCAGAACAGGCTGTTTCTGTGTCTGTACCTTTAAATGTAAATGAGCTGTGTCTGACCACGCCCCCTCTCTGGAAGGGCGTGGGTGGCTCAAGATTTCTTGCAACATGCCCAATTGTTTACAGTGAGAAGGCAGACTCAGAGGGCAGAACAAACACCTAGCTGTGGGAGTGTCACCCACCTCGGGGAGGGGTTACTGCCCTTTGCGATGTCATGAAGGGAAAATGTCCAAACGGCCTGTTTGAGCACACATTTTCTGAAAAGAGAGGATGGAGTATTCTCATAATTGGGGGTTTTGTAGACATGCTAGAGACACATGCAGTATTAGTGTTTGAAAAATATGTTGAAGTGTGTTTCGCATAATATGTGACCTTTAAAGTGTTCTTGTTAGCATAGGTGCAAACGTGTTAGATAAGCATTCCTATGCTGTTGTTTGTTCTCGTGTTTTTGTCTGCTAGTTGTAGTACCTAACGTCTCTATAAATTAGTATGGGAGGTAGAGCCTTGAATGATCAGGCCTCTCTCATTTGGAATCATCTACCAGCACAGACAGCTCACCCTGCATAACAGCCGAGATGCTCCGTAAGTGTTAAAGTGTGCATGACAGCACTTATATTCTAGGCTGAACTGTTGGTTGTGCCTCAGTCAGCCCTGGAAAGCATTTCACCCTTGATTCTAATAATGATAGTAATTTCATTGTAATATTTTCAGATTTTATTCACAGATCATTTATCTTTAGGTAATTGAAAAGTGGAATTGCCTTCTTTTGTAAAGTTTGAGAATGATATCCATTACATACGCAGGATACACATTTTCACTCCAGCTGCACGTCACAATTAAACTTTTTAGATGTTTTTGCAATGAGGCTCATTTGCATAGAATGCAGCCAATTTTGACCCAAATCAATACACAGTGGCTCATTTAAATATGTGCAAACAGCACTGGTGCACATATGATATCTGCTCTGCATTTATTTAGAGGCACATTTGCGTGGTGTTGTTGAATTCAATGGTATCTTTTTGACTCGCAGCACAGGTAGGTTTAGTAAGCGCCTATAGCTTCAAAAAATTTTTTTTCGAATCAGGCACACAGTTTCTTCAGATTATGTATGAGGTCAAAATGTTTGTTTAAAGGGATACTTCACCCATCTGCATTAAGCTTTGTATCATTAGAAACCTGCTAGTATTTTTGAATGGTCATGCATCCCACCTTGAGATGAGAAATCTTTGTATTTCTAAGTCTAAGTAGTGAAACTACAACGCTAGTTCCTCATATTTTCGACCAATGAAGCTACAGACCAATCACAGATCAGTGGGTGGGACCTCACTCCCAGAAAAGAAACTTAACGTCCACCATATTGCTTGGAAGCTATGCTAACAGGCTCTATGGAGAAAGCTGATAAGAACCGACAATGGGGAAAAAAATATGTTCAAACTGATATGGATGTAGGGGATTTTGAAGGTCTTGAATCCGATGTTTGTGGCTTTCTCTATGCGCCGCCTGTCTGTCGGCGGCGGTGAGGATGAGGAGCCGGGCCAGCTTGAGCTGGGGCGGTCTGGTAGTGTCGGTGCTCTCACTGTTTGTCTATGGACACAGACATAGAGTCTGTTTTCTGACAGGAATTTACAAGATACCAATTCTGGGAGAAATCTCGAAATCAGTTGAGGAAACGGCCTTATGTGTTGAAGTAAACATGTCTGTAAATTGAGGACCTTAGTGGGAGTGGCCTGCGGTGCTGTGCATTCTGGGAGTAGGTGTCTTTCATCCACATGAGCCAAAAAGACACTTTCCGTCTTTTCTCGGTCAAGAAGGCACCAACTGCAAAATTTATTTCACATTTCTACATATATGACCCAATGTCAATACAGATTCATGTTTCAACGGGTGAAGTATCCCTTTACGTTGTCACCATGCTATAGTTTGCTAATCAACTGTAGAAAATCAAGAGCAGCTTAACGTGATTTGAATGACCCTGGCCACTGGGCGAAAGGCGGGGTACACCCTGGATGGTCGCCAGTCAATCACAGGGCTGACAGAATAATACAACTACGACAAATTAAAATTCATTGTGGATGCATATTGTACTTTGCCTTCTTCCATTTGAAGTTAGAATGGTTGTATTCTGATATGTTGTCAGATTTCCCACTGAAGTTGATGATAGAAGCAGGGAAGGTTTGGATTCTAATATTCACAGCCTTGTTGGAGGCATGATGTTTATGTCAGCAGCAAAGTCAAGCAGACAAAGAGAAATATTTATCACACAAGAGACTCATATTTCTCTATTTCTCAAAAGAATGACTCAACTTCGGCACCATAACCTCAAGCTCTGGTCCAAACCACAGCTCACAGTGCAGAGAACAATCACTGAGGTTAATCCTCATTCCAATGAGGATTAATAGAGTTCAGTTAAAGTTAGAAAGTATGTATCAGTAAGATTACTTCTTAGCTATTGAGCATATAGTTTCTTGAGTGTGTAAAATTTATGTTTTTTTGTCATGAAGTGGAAAAGGAGGAACTGGATCCAAGTGCAGAATCTAAACAAAAACATGTATTTAAACAAAAAAAGAGAAAACGGCAAAAACCAAAAGCTTGCTTTGTGCAAAATCCAAATCGAAAGAGAAACAGAAAGGAGCCCCGAGGAAAATCAACAAAGGAACAAGGGGAAAGTCTGACAATGAACTGACACAGAACGGAAGCCACACAGAGACTGAAAATACAGGGAGTAATCAAACACAGGTCAGATTTAACAAGACCCAGGTGAGGACAATGAGGGCAATCAAAAAGGGAGGGAAACACACAAAGGTAAGGAAGTAACAATAGATCAGAAACACTGGGGGCAAAACCTCCAAAATAAAACTAAACACTAAAGACTTAACTCAGGGACATGAACAAGAAAATACACACAGGGAATAAAGAAGCATGATAGTCAATGCTTCCTTTATAACCTCCTTTAGCATAGGATACACTGGACCATCCTTTACCAAAGGAGATGAGATAATGCCGTCCCACAATTCCTTGCGGACACAACATTTAAGGCGACCCTCGCATCCGTTCACAAAAACTAACGATGACCCTGTATGGAGCTGTTGGAGGAGCAATGCAGAGACAATCTGCATTTGGTTTATTTATTGATTTGACTTATAATTTGCTACTGCCTTTGTATTTATTTTATTTATTTATTTATTTATTTATTTTTATTTTGACTGTGTGAAGAAGGTGAACATTGCTTTCATACATTCTTGTTAAAAGGTTTAGTGGAGATGCTTTGCTGTTATTTGATGTTGATTCCTACAACATATTGTAATATAAAATGTTGTTAATAAAAAAAAGAAAAGAAAACTAACAATGACCGAAAAGGGACGTCAGTAAGTTACCATTGCAATAAACTGCCTTGAACAACTTTCAATGATCTTAAACCCAGAGGTGAACTATGAACGTTAAGCTAATGTTGTAAACGATCAAAGTGAATATCTTGGAAGCCTATATTCCTTTTATTTCAATTCCAACCAGGGAATAAAGAAGCATGAGGATAGAAAATAAAAAAATAAAACAGGAAACACTAAAGACTAAACTTGGAAATAAAGAAATAAAAAATACACACAAGGGAAACATGCAACATGAAGAAAGAAAGAGATGAAAATAAAACAGGAAATAAAATCCAAACACTAAAATAAAAAAACAATACAAAACAAGAACAAATAATGACTGTTTTTTGCTGTTTTAATGAGCATCAAATAAAAAACAGAACATATAGGTATTGATCTTTGTGTTCTAAGATTATTTCTCATCATTTTTCAAAAAGACATGTCAATTATGTGTTCTCAAAGGGCCAAAGCAGTGTGGAGATACTCCAAAGTCCTATGGATTTGTAGAACATAAGTCTAACTTTAAGAGTGAAGATACAAACAAGTCAATAGAAAACCCATCGCAGAGGCTACCTAATCAACACCAGCAAGCCGAGACCTTTCACACATATTTTCCCACTGTAGTATCCAGAGTTCAGACCTTAGGAATCAGAAGGCAAAGTGCACAGAAAACTCTCCAAAAAGAAGTAAAAAATCTTCGTATGTCAAACTAAGAAAGGTGCCTATGCACTCTTAGAAAACAAGAACAGTCGATAATTGAGTTTGGTTGAAAAGTTTTTCTTGTGCTGACTCAAAGGTCACCCAAAAGATTCTCTAACAACAAAAAAAGCTGCAATGAAACCAAGACCAATCAAATCAGATGGTGAAAACTCTATCTCGTAAGTGGGTGTAATGTCCTGATGGTGTCAAAAAAACAAAACTGCACAGGGTCAGTGAAATTTAAGGGGACCTAGGAACCATTTCTACCATTTGAATGCTTTATTATCAAAAGTATTTATCTATTATCTACATTTATATTAAGTAATCATCTCATTTAGAACTCTGTATTTTATGTACACAGATATTTTGATGATCTCTCTGGAAATGATTTATTCGTTTAAATGTATAGGAAGAAAATGTTATAAACATGACGCCTATTTAAGATTGGCTTTACTGACTTGAAGATAAAAATCTTCTTTTGAATTTAGTTTGCTTTCATGAAAGAAATACTCAATGTCAAACACTTTTTTCCCCCCAGCTCGGCAAACACAGACTCTCCAGACTATGTTGAAAATCTGTCTCAAGGTGATTGTGTTTGTTGTTCGTTTAGAAGTCTGTCTGTTCTCTGTTATGAAACTGTTGATATGGTGAAGTGTCAGGAAAGTCAGATCCACTGCAGCATCCAATCGATGATTCATGTACAGAAAGGAGTCCTGTAAAGGCTGCTCTTGTGTATCCTTGTTTATCATTCCTCACATCTCTCTCCTCGATCTTGATCGATCATGAGCAGCAGTAAGAGCTTTGGAACAATCTGTAAGATGTCGGGTCTAAAACTACTTATGGTTCAAGCACGAGGAGTGAGAAAATATATAACAAAGAAGAGACTTTAGATGCAGGGAAGGTTCAAATTTGACCAGGGGGAACAAAAGACTAAATACAGTGAGAAGTGAGAAGTTGAGACTAAGAGGTGAGAACAATGAAGGACACGCAGAAGGACAATGCACTAAGTAAAGCTACACACAGGCGGGATGCTGAGTGACAACAATATGTAGGATTTTGGCTTGGTGCGTTTTGGTGCAGACCGATGGTCTCTGAGTGCAACTGCACAGCCGTAAGTCACATAGTGCTGCTGGCTCCCACTTCTAGAAAACGTTTATTTGTTGAGCTCTCTTCTGAGCTTCATCTGTCGACTTCCTTTCATTTCTCAAAACCTCGATCCCTGAATCAAACAATACAGAGATGTCTAAAGGCTGCTATGTTAGCTGGTGCTATAAAGCTGTGCAGTGTATGCATTTCTCACAAGATGACCCTCCGCCATAGTTAGGCTACATATTGCTAATAGCAGGTGACCTTGCAAGACATGAGAGAGACACTATATGCCCTTTTGAAATACATTGTATTATTAGTTTGACTTCAATACAACTGCCAAAGTTGTATATTGTAGCTTTAATCAAACATGTCTCATTTAGAATTGCAAGAGAGAAGCGAGATTAGGCACACAATTCATGCTTTCAATAATATGAAAGCGCCATGAACAATCAGATGGTACAACAACTACATTATGTCTTTAAATACATCATTCTGAATTATTTATGAATTTTTAAGTTCTCTATGTATTCTGCAGGACTGTACTTCAAGTGACATTTTTTACATACTGTAAAGGTCCCATATTATGCTTTTTCTGGTTTTATATGCCCTTTACTGTGTTTTCCAAGTGTCCTGTGCATGTTTAGGCACATCTATGTGCAAAAATTCAAAGTCCGCGGAAACGCAGCTTCTCCTACGTCCTCCTGTTAGCTGTAGCATTAGCTGCATGTAACGCTCGGTTCTAGCCCCCCTCGATAATAATTTGTCAGTGCGACGTCATTGTCAGTGTGAGATCACTGATCTACGTCCGTTGGCTCGTTGTGGCAAGCCCAGCAGCTCATGTTGCATATTGCATTAACTTCTTTTAGCACGCCCACGATATGCCGTAGCCTGCGGTATCACAGTAGTGCTAAGGTGCTAATGTTTTTGCTCCCCTCGGAGCCAAAGTGGCTGCATTCCCAATATGGTAAAAGAGGCAGGACATTTCCGAGAACTGTGCTGAGCGACTGACCAATTACGGCAGAGCCGACAGCCCGACCAATCAGATCAGACTTGGCACACGTGAGGACTCTGAACGTGGGCACTTCAGAGCCTTAGAGAGAGAGTCAGAAGCGAGCCGGTGCATGGAGCGGCAGTACATGAAAACAGACACTTTTTTAGAACTTTAGCTATTGTGAACATACTTTAGTAGGTACATAGATTAAATATATGAACCCCAAAAAGGGCAGAATATGACCTCTTAAAAAAATATTATTTAGACCCTTACATTTTACACACTTTAGTGTCTTAAAGTAAGAACGTGTGACTTTTTGATCCAGTAGATGTCGCCCTTGAGCACCAGCATTAAACCAAAACAAAGTGTTGTTTGGTGACACCTTTACTATTCTGAAGCCTCCACTCTCCTCCAGAGACACACCCCCAAAACCTCTCCACTCGCGTTCACATAAAAGGAGTAATCAATTAGAACGAAACATAATCAAGAACCATTAAGCGCAAGTGGTGGACAAAATCGTCCTTTGCTTGAGCTGCGATTGCCTGTGGCATGCTTTGTTGTGTGAGCAAGCTAATGTTAGTACACATTGGTTAACTCGTAGCTTGATATTGGACATAAATTGGCACAGAATGACTGTGATCTAAATCGACTTACGTGACATTCAAATAAGCAGTGAGTAGGCTATGATATTCTGTTTTTCTCTAGTCCTTGACTAAAATAGCTTTATACACAAGGCTGTCCCGTCCATGTAAACATGATGTAAACACAGCTCAGACAACAGTACAGCTGGCGGGACTCACGCTTCTCACTCATTGTAGACAGTCTTAACTCAGAGAGATATTTACAGAGGATACACTTTATTTCTTTTGTATTTATGTGTCCAATGTTGCACATTCTTCCTTTAAAATTGAACGTATTAATTTTTAAAATCCATAATTTGAACTTTTCTTATTCTACCATCTTCATATTTGGTGTATTTTTAATTGCTGGACATGACCAAAATATATGCCAGTGATTTGCATCCTTGCTCCCACATTGTTTCCAGAATTTTGGGTCCTCTCCTGTACATGTATGATTTTTGTTTTGGGTGTGATAAAAAAAAAAAAAACCTGACTACACACGTTCATTCTCAAATTCTTTACATGTTTTTGAGTGATCCATCTACATTGAAAGTCTAAAAAGTTTTGCCATTCTTCCTTGTGTCACAGCAAACACAACCCTGGATTTTTACTCATCTAAATCTTCCAGGCATCTGCTGCCTGTGGCAAAAGTGCTTACGGTCACCAAAGTTAAGGTAAATGAGACAGACCTTACCTGTTGCAGCTTTGCTTAAGCACAGCGATGTGTCGCTCAATCGAGCTCACTCTGCTCGATTCCAATATTAACATTCTACAAATCCAACGTGTTCTGCTCCATGTCGGATGAATGTTCATTATTATAAAATAAAACCTGAGACAATAACGCAACAGAAACTTTGTTACAAAGAAAAACAGGCGTGCAATCAACAGTCTCTTGCCAAACTCCCATGAAGTAGCTCACAGTCCCAAACATTTCTTTTTTGTGCACACCTTCCTGCTTCAGCTAATCAAGATTGTGGCTCCCCTGCCATTGGCTGTATGACCAGGCAGGAAGGCCCGCCCCTCTCTAGCCTGACAGCCATGCAATACAACCTATCAGAGACGGAGTTGCCGGTGTTGTAGCTTCTTTTTCCCAGTTTTTAGTTACAAATATGTTGATGACGACATGCTTCAGTAGTGAAGGCCTCATACTATCTGAGATCTCTCTTTACCCCCGACTTTTAGGATCCTAAACATTATTTCAGCACTGGCTTATATCATGTATATTTTGTTCAAAGTATTTATCATTTTATTCAGTACATGTCATTTGGTATTTCTTAATAAGGGATTACTATTTTATGAATAAATATATTCTTTACAAACAGTTAAGACTGTTAGAGCTGTGTCCATCTTTGGAGAACTCAAGATAATTCAGTCCAATCATTCTCACCATCCTTTTTTTTATTATTCATTCATTTCTACCAGTTTTTTACACATGTTTCTGAGTTAGAATTGTCAAACTCATTCCTCATTATTTAATTCTTGAAAGTTAAAGCAAACTGCTTTTTTCTACATAAATGGTGGTGTCATGATTTCGGAAACATTGAATCAAAAGGTATCTTTTCCTTCTTGTCTGGTTTTTCTTTTTTTTAACAAAGCTTGAGAATGAGAAAGGTTGATATAAAGAGAGACGGCACAGAGAAAAACACTCAGAAATAGCCTCCTGTGCAGGACGATTCTGAAAAGACTCAACAACACAGAGGAGAAGAAAGGGAGTTTGTTGCCATTGTGATGCAACCTTCAAATTAAGGAAAGGGATTGAGTCTGAATTGTCTGGGATTTTTCCTCATCTGGTGACAATCTCAGACAAATATTACATTTTTCATTTAAAGGTGTGGTTACTCAAAAGTTTCACCCCAAAAATTGTGCTTTAGTCATTATGAAAAGACATAATTCAGTCATATTTTCAGTCATATTAAAGTCAGGGTTGGTAACTTTCTCCAGATCCACTTTTCAAGATTTTAGTTGAAATTGTCTTTAGGTCCTGACAGAAATTAATAACTCATGTTCTCTGAAAAAGGAACAAAGAAAATCAGTCATCTGTAGTAGTTGTAATCATGTGGAAAACTTCGACCAATGTCTGCCACGAGGTACCAATCTGATGAACCAATCACGCCTCCCTGCTCCTTCTCTACCCCTTGTGTGCACTAGCCCACACTCAAAGCGTGTCACTGATGACAGAGTTTATACTGTGAGTTTACTGACCGCTGAATGAGACATGAGATGACGTAGTTTCTACACAATGACAGAGATGAGCTGAGGTCCACTTCTGGAGCAACGCCGCTCGTGCATGTAAGTGAGGGGCGTGGCTTATGAGGGAGCACAGAGAGGAGGGGTTGGGTGTAGACGGAGCACTGAGGGAATGCTACTTTCAAAATCATGCTAGTTTTGATTTTCATTGATTGATTTTTCATTTTGAAAATGATCAACCCTGCCTTGAAATGAAAACATGGACAATTTGTCAGAAAAAAAATGACTTTAAAGTATCTTAGAGATATGTTAAACTGTCATTTACTGGTAAGCATTACCCTCATCATTCCAGAAACAGGGCTGGGGAGTACAGTGCAAAGACTTAACCCTTATTTTTGTCTGGTTGGACTTTTAAGATTTTAACCCATAATTATTTAAAGCTGAAATGAAAATGAATTATAATATCCCCTTGCACCTGTTATTTAAACTTTTAATCTACATGTAAAATAAAGTGATACAGGGATTATGCTGCTTTACAGTATGATGCTAATGGTGAAGAGTTAATGAGACTTACTGCAGTATTTACAGGGGGGTGGTCTCAGGAGGACGAAGTGGAAGTAAAAGACATTGACTGCTGCTGGTGGAAGAGGAGGTCGAGCAAACATCTAACTCCATCCTTGGTGAAGCATGTGCACCCGGGGAATCTGATCATCAGCAGTGTGGAGTGGAGGGCACATGGAGATGCTCCCACCAAATTGGGACTTACCACACATCACTGGGAATCATTCAAGGTGGTGTGTTCATCCTTTTCACTGGAGCTCACACCAGGCACTCAGAGAGGGCACTGTTCAACACCCAAATCGATGACTTGGAGGCCAGCAGGAAGCAGAGCTAAGCAACATTTGAAGAAGCATCTCACAGTTTGAAAACACCCTTACTGTCCTGGACCTCTTGGTTATTTACTGAAGGACATCAGGGTCATGATGCATGAGCAGACAGCTCAATACCAAACCAATGTTGTTCAGTGTTTCATCGCTCAGGCACCATCAGCGCCTTCTGTTTTCTGCCACTACACTCACAGCGCTTTCAGTTGAAAACAGTTCAACTTTTAGAACAGTGCTGCGCTCGTCAATGTCACTTCTCCCCCTGCGACCAATCAGAATCAAGACGGGTTGGGACTTATAACATCAGCTTTGTCAACAACAATGGCAAAGGAGATGTAAGTCTCATCTATTCGAGGAAACAACTTCCAGGTGTAGAGCTGCTGCTGCTGCTGATGCCAGGACATGACTCCTAAACATTGTGTTCATAAAATCTTGGTGATATTTCCTTAGATTAAAGTAAATATCAAGCACACTGAGCTATATAAATCACACCTAAGAGACATTACCGAAGGAAGCAGAAGTAAATTTTGTCACCAAGCGTTTATGAGCGCTGGTGAGAAACACTCTGAAAAGGAGCTTGTGAGCGCAAATAGTGCAGTCTGTGGACAGCAGGCCCGTAATGATGTAAGCACAAATAAGAGGCTGGAAAATGATCTTCATTAGCTGTAATCAGCGGATCTGTGAAGGGACACTGGGGACATTTTTTCACAGTTCTTCCTGTGTAGTTCAGTTTTGATTAGCTTTTTCGTGAAGACCTTCTCTTCATTGTTGCATATCCTAAGTCGATTGTTTCACCTGTTTCGTTTCTGTGCTCAACTATTACCCTTCAATGCTTCATCAGTTCCAATGATTCTACACTTCAATCAGCTATCATCAGTGAATGATAGATTCACACAGTCTCACACATGCTGTGTTGTTCAGTCACAATAGCCTGTAAGGGTTGGAAATTGTGCAATTTTCTGTTACCTTTCATTTTAGGGCCACTTATTTATTTCCAGCAGTGTCACTGCATTCAGTCTTTTGTGTGTGGAGCAGGTCTCAGCTGCAGGGAGCAGATGTTTGCATGAATTAAATATTTGTTGAGGCTGAAGTACAGCGGTGAGGTACCAACTGGAAAGCCATTATTTTCTGTCACAGTAAAAGTAAAAGCAAGCAATAAAAGCACGGAACATGAGAGACTGTACTGTATGTGCTGTACAAGTATGGATTAAAATGACATAACCATCACACAGTGAAGCATTACTGTTCCAGTGCCAGTGACAACTCCAGAGTCTTGATACATATATCATCTTTATACAGCGGATGAATGGGAATAGGAAATAGCTTTCGGATGCAGCTACAGACGGCAATTAACATTCATGGAGGAAGAAGGGAAACAGACTCGGAGCGTTATGGCAGACCTCCTGCTGTGGCTGTACATAACTGATGAACCAGAACCCTTGAAATGCTCTGTGATCGGGCTCAAAGACACATCGGTGTCATTACTGCACTGCAGTTAGCGGGTTGTTGGTAATGTAGCGGACAAACCACAATGAGCTCAGTCCAAGGTCGGGACTTCTGAGGGATCCAAAAATCAATAGGTTTGTCTTGTTCCTGGATAAATGCCACAGAAAGAAACTCTGCTGTTAGTGCATCTTGGGAACAAGCTGTTGGCAGGCAAGGCTTGATTTAAAAAAAAACAAAAAAACACACAACACCACAGAATGTTAAGATACAACATTTTTTTTTATTATTGTCAGTCTTAAATATGAGCACACACTTTCCATCGAGAAAATACATATTATGAACCAACAATCGTTTACAGTGCAGGGAGTCCAATAGCATGAAGTCCTGCTCCACTTGGGGAACAATCCAATCTGAAGGGAGCCCTGTGAAGCGTAGTAGTCAGGGAAAGGGCAGAATCTTATTCATGTAAATCCTCCAAAATAATTTCCCAACAGATCATGAGACTACTTCATGCGTCTGCTATGAGACAATGGTTTGAGTATGTATGTCCAACCAAAGTCCATATGCAAAAATTAATGATCTCTTCCAGACTCCAATGCAAACCACATGAATGTCACAAAAAACACCTAAAATTAATAATGCTAAATGGTTGGTGTTATACAACCTCAGTCTTTTTTTTCTCTCTCTTAAATGGGGATCAAACTTCCTCCAAAGACTGCTCTCTTGCCTTTGCACAAATGGATAAAAAAAAAGACAAGAAATGTACCCACAGAAACCTTTCCCAAAAACTCAGCCTTTGTTCCATCTGGACTCGTGTTTGCCAGGGCTGAGCGATAGAATAAGTCCTGCAATCCTTGTGCACTCTTCAAACAGACAATGGAGCTGGTCATAGCAACATAAATATGCAGCGCCACTGCCAAGCCTTCATGTAGAGAGCGGAGTCAGTAGCTGGGTGCAGACAGGCTTCCTCATTGCAGTTTTTTTTTAAACCTGAACTTTTGGGGAAAGGATCAGGAATAATTTAGTCGTGTTAGTCAAAGATCCTCTCCTTGGGTTGCTAGATTGTTATCATTATAAGTTTTGGCTTGAATGGGTGTCTTGCATATCCATTTTAAAAACTCACGCTCGGTGGGAGTTTGGATCATCTGGATTTGCTCTTTTCAAGACAGCGTGGAGGCCGGCTCTTGTAACTGCTCTACATCAGCTCACTTTCTAAGTTTGTCAGTTTGAGAGAGAGAGTGAATTATTCTGTTATGAAATGTATGGGGACTCCTGCTGTGTACAGTTTGCCTGACCATCATGCATGCTATAAGCAGCTGTCGGGAGGCGTATACTGCATGGGGAGAAACAATCAATGTACACTTTTTGATGGGATTTTTTGTGTATAAACAGGATGTTGCTGTATGTGAAGCTGCAATCATCACGCTGATAAAAAAGACTCCCCCCCCCTACAGTTTTGCAATGAAGGGAAGAGCCCAGTTAACAACAGGACGACATGAGGGCCAGCTGAGAGCTTATCAGAGTTTTCACAACTAATTGAGTGCCCCCGATCGTCGCAAAATAGCTGAGCAGTGCAACATTCACTACCACACTGTCCTTCTAAATGAAATGTTATTGTGTTTTATTTATTTGCGATGCAGGCTAGCTTGTCTAACCTTGAGGGCTACTGAGGCCCTGTAATGCAACGAGAACACGGGTGCTATGTAATACAAAATGCCTCAGGCCAGAAAACACTACAAATGAAGCCTTTAATGCGGCAGCCTGTTTTCTTTTTTCTCCACATGCCTTCTGCAGCACGTTCTGAGCAGCAAGGGAACGGAGAACGAGAAAATGAAGATGATACTTTTCTGTTTGCCGCACATTACTCAGATCAAGGCCAAAACTTTTGGCCATAATCTATGGGGGATTTGCAGTTACAGTTGGACAGGTGCGGCCTGCTTCTTTTTTCTATCACACCCTCAGATCACAGACTGACTTCTCTTTTAGTCATTTTTTTTTCTCAGCTCAGCTTTTCACAGTTTACAACATTTTTTCTTTCTCTTTGCAGAGTAGTAACCTATATGTTTATTTTGATATTGGCAATCAGCAGGCTTCCTCTTGGTGATGCATCTTGTCAGAGGGTGAGTGTGCACAGTTTTGGATGGAGCCCCGCGATGCTGTGACTCAACTTTGAAACGCTTGTAAGCTCTATTCGCAAGGGGATTAGTATAACCTTGAGACCTCTTGTAATTTGGGAATTACGTCCCATCATCAGTGTTTGGGTGCAGCTCATTCACACTGGATAAGCAGAGTCTGTAATTAACTTACTGAGATTGAAATGTCCAAGTGCTGCATGACAGTGACAGCACATAAAGAGTTAAACTCTATACAAAGAGGCAACGCAGAGCACTTTGTGTTTTCAGAGGACAATATCTTTATGTACATGTACTGTTAGTCAGTGTTTCCCACAGACAAGGCAGTACCATCTTTTCTTTTTTAACTCTTTTAAGATCGAAGTGAACGATCTCCCTGACGCTCCTTTGAGTGTACACGTTGAATAATCGTCTGACACCTGCTCTGCAGACGATCAGAGGGCGCCTCATCCCCACACAAATCAGCTGTTGTGGTAACGTAATGTTGAGTGACACATTTTAAAATTAGAGTTGTGTTATTGGGCGACTTTATTAAATATGCAAGAATATTGACAAGAGATCAGACACATACGGCTAAGGAGAAGTGGTAGGAGGCGGGGCAGAGAAGCGCTCTGTGTATTGAGAGAGAAGAGGTGTTCCTGTGTGTGTGTTTGTTAAGGAAATTAAAGTTGCTTGTTAAGAAACAATGAGATATGTTTTCAACTTATGACCCCTCCCCACATTATGACCCCTCCCCACATTGCCACTTCTACCAACAAAAACAGCATCATTTAGTGGGAAACACTGCATTAGCTCTATGAAGGAATTTGATTTGAGCCTGTTGCTGAAAATTCAGCCGTCTGATCACTCAACATCTGATTCTTCTGATGGATTTGAGCTGTGTGGGAAAATGAGCCAGCTGAATTTGAAACCCAAAATGCTGTCAAAACACAGCTTTTATGATTTTCCACCAGAAAAAAGGATCTAAAAAAAAGTCTTGGTGTTGGTGGCCTAATGGTTAGTTACGGAAGCTCCTCCAAGGGGTCGACCCCGGTTTGAATCCGACCCATAGCTCCTTGCCCTCATGTCATTCCCAGCTCTCTCTCTCCCTGATTTCTGACTCTATCCACTGTCCTATCACTACAATAAAGGCACAAATAGCCCAAAAATAAAATCTAAAAAAAACCTTAAAAAATGATAATTTCAAAAATAACTGATATGCTGATTCGGTCTGGGTTACTTTATTTATCAGAGGACCTCTGTGTTTGCTGAAACATGGTGGGGTAGTTTGCTCTGATATTTTTTACTTTACAAATTGCAGATATGATCAATTTGCACAGGATCAAAAAGACAGACGTCCACAAATTTCAAAATGATTAGAGGTCTCCAGGTGATACTAATCCTGTGCAGATGGGCTGTAGTGATATACTGCATTGTTATTATCAGGTGGAAGATTAGCCAGGGTCAACTTAACAACCGTCTTTAAATTTCTCGTTATGTATGAAAAAAGTCTGTATAACAACATCTTGAGAATTGTAAAGCTAAATGCTAACATGGCTAAGTGCTAACATGGCTCCATCCTCATTCTTTGTGTGCTTGACCTTAGAAATTATATTGAATAAAAAAGGACATTTTAAAAACATGTGCTTGCTGTTCTAAATAGACAAACTAAGTGCAGCAACTGAACTGTCAGTGAAGTCTGAATTGTGTGAGAGACGGAGAGAAAGTGAGGCGTGTGTTTTAGTTAATTGATTTATTTTCAGGGAAACTATTCTCTCACACGCAGTTTCTTATTAACCCCGTAAGTGAACTCAAAAGCAAAAAGAGGCTGTGATGTTTGTGAATATCCACAGCAGCCTCTTCTGAGAGGATCTGAGCGCAGAGGCTCTGCGGGAGGTGATGGGATTTCAGTTCATCTTAAATGTGGTTAATCTGGTGGCAGAATGACTGTGCAGCAAAAAAAAAAAAAAACGACTTTAGATCAGGGCTGCCATCCTTCAAGACAGGATGGAATAATTATTGTGTCATTTCCAGACATCACTGTGCCGCAGATGAATAATCGTCTGCGGTGTCTGTCTCTCTCTTTGTCTTGTGTGCGAAAACAAACCGTGATTAGACTGTCAGATTCAGCAGATGATTACCCCGATCAATTTCAATAATGGCCATATCTGTTTCACGCTGTTTTGATTTGGATATTGGCTCTTTTGTCACATCGGGGAGCAAAGAAGCCTTGATGTTCAAAACAGTGACAAAGAGGCTGGGTTCAAAAGCAGAATTAGGATGGGTGACGGACCTCACATGAGCTGAGGGAAGACTGCAGGAAAAAATATATATATTGTTTTAAAGTCCCCATGAAATGAAGAACACATTTTCCCAGTTTTGATTTCAGATTTCCTGTTTTTAAAGGCTCATTTATCTGCCAAATAGATTTAAATATCAGACTATTTTCCATCAAAATATCCATATTTTCTCTTCCCTTAAAACATTGCTTATTCATTTTTATTCATTTAAAAACCCTTTTGAGGCTAACTATCCAATCAAATTCATCCTAAAGTTATGTCCCGCCTTCTATCTATAATTGGTTCTAACCAGTTTCAGTCTCGAAGTTCAGTTTCATGGGGACTTTAAGGCCTGACTCAGAATTCAGGAGTAACTTCAATCAGGTCCCACACTGGTCGCGTGATATAAACATCATCATCCTCGCTTGCCTGCTTGCTGTGAATTTTTATGAAATTTTACTCAAGGGCTGGCAGGAAAAATTTAGGGTAAAGTCGGTGAAAGATTTGAGTTCATGGTTTTACGTTTTTACACACTGTCAGGAAGATTTCAGGGGAAGCATGAAAAAAAGGCTGCTGTCCAATGGCAGTTAACTTTTAATCAAACATTTGGACTAACTAATGCTTGAGGTGTCTGTGAATTTGTACTCTCTTTTTTCTTTTCTATGGCTGAGTGATTGAAGCTTTGAAATCTAAAGTATATCAGACTTCTTCTATTCAAAGGAAATGTATCCCTGGCCACACCCAGTGGACGTTATAAAAGCTTTTAAGCGTCCTTCCATGAATATAAAGTCAGGGGAAAAGGTTGGTCATGAGAAATATTTGATTTGTCGTCCAGTTCAGAGAGTGCTGATTCAATCATCCAACAATTAAATCCTAAATCGCAAACAAATTTGATATGTCAAGCTTGATTTAAAGTATGGGAGGGAAGCCCGGTCAGTTGTTGTCGAAGTAGTTACAGATATGTAGGACTATAGCTGTATCTCATTTCTTTACTGCATCCTTTGGAGGCCACATTTAAAAACTTTTCATGTCACAGCCGCATGTGGAAGGCTGTTTCATTTCCTTCAAATGCAGCATAAGAACGTGCCTTACTTTTTTCCAAGCCAAAAACAATAAAACCAGTTCATCCTATGTGGACCAACATATCCTGAGAGTCATTGACCGCCAATTTAAAGAATAATGTCTTGTAAATCATTTGTTTCAACTGTTGAACATGTACCAAATTGTGTGTTTAATAAATACAATACTGTCTTATTTCAGTTTGGCAGTCTACGCAGGCTGCAAGGGAATGAACCGTTTGAAGGATGCTACTCCCAAAATGAGACACAGCCTCAATCTGTAAACTCCTCACATTGCCAGATAATTGTGGTACGACATCAGTTCTGGACGAGGTCCCAGATCAGATTTAGCTTCCTGTTGACATGAGGGTTACGTCATCAATTGGCCTTAAACTCCAAAAAGTCTGAGTCTGGCTTCAGAGAGGGAACATATAAAAATGGAACAGTGCAGAGATCATGGGTTCTCTAGCTCCTCTCCTTGTTGACTAAGCTTGCATTAATTTAACAAAATAACCGTATGTGAAAACACAATCAGAGCTGTGGGTTTAAAAGGAGCATATCAGTGCCCCTCCACTAAACACACACACACACACACACTCTTAATTTGTTTTAATAGACTGCTCCTGTTTGATGTTGTGTTAATGGAATTCTCCAAATCCTTTAGAGCTGCACACAATCCAACACTGCAAAGTGCAGCTCTCACAGAAACCAACAGTCAACAAATTTGTGTTTGTGCATCCACATAAACACATCCAACGATGCATTTTGGAGCAGAGGCATGAAAACAAGTGGCCTCGGGCTTGCTTTTTTTATCATGTCCACTCAGCTCTTTTAGATGTTTTTTTTTTGGGGGGGGAGGGGGTGGAGCTGAGAGTGTGGTCAGCTTGGTGTAAATGGTTTTTCCAAAGCAAGGGGATGTGAGAGAAAAGGAAAATGTCTGTCAGTGTTGGTGCTGTGTTGTGAGAGGTTTTGATTGTTGCATAAAGTTCTCACGCTTACAACGAAACGAGCATTGTCGCCTTCTGCCTCTAAAAAAATGCCAGCAGCTGATCTTTATCCTCTTCCTGTAATGTCTTTTTCTGAAAATGCAGAAATATCAAAAAAGTGATGAGAGCAGTTGTAGCCCGTTTGCTCACGCCTGTGATCGACCTTAGTTTATTGCAGTTGGCTTGCATACTGTACAGTGCGCCTGCGTTTTCTTTCATTTTCAAAAAGATCTGGAAATGTGTTCAGACGAGCATTTTTACAGTCATAAACCACAAACTATACATTTTGGTTTAAAGGTATCTAGGATTTTATATGTTTTCCAAAACCACTCTCATGGTCACATCTCCCTCTTATGTTTGTGAAAAGAAAGCACTACTTTTTAAAAGTGTCCACGTGTTTTGTTTGGTGTTGAGACTAGTGAACAGAAATCCTGTGAAGTGAGATGCTGTAAAAGTCTTTGGGTTATTGGCGTCTAAATACATGCAAAACTCTTTATTTTCTATTAACCTGATGTTACTGAGTGACCTCTAACCCTCTCTGGTGCTGGTTCGGAACATTAACAGCAACATTTTCTCTGGGTAAAAAAAAAAAAAAATGGTGCCCCGTAGGAATGGTGTTGAAACACATGTAGCAACCGCAGTAATAAATCTGCAGAACTTAAACCAGATGTCACCTCCACAAAAGTGGAGTAAAATCCGTCTTCTTGTTTAACTGTTTAATCATAACAATTATTTATGACACCATTAGTGTACAACCGTCCTGGTAAAGAAAAATAAACAACAAAGACATATAAACTAGGATATCGTCCTAAATAATTACAACTTCATTTTTTTGCCTTCTCAAAATATTCAAAACTAAACATAATTTAAAAAAATGAAATTAGCATAACACAACTGTAAGTAGATCACTCTAATGTTGAGAATTAAAATACTCAAAGGTCAAAAACAATTCTGCTTCAAACAACCACACAGAATGATCATTATTTTACATTAAAATATGATAATATCAAACTTGCAGCCTCTGGGTATCCTAGATTGTTCTGCTAAACCGTCTCGGTTTGACTTTGAGGTATTTAACATTCACCTCGCATACTTGCTGTAATTTGCCTTTTACTGGAGTTGAGATGAATATGCAATGTGGTCCAAACTTAAAGACAAATCGATTGGAAAAAGGAGGTACCACATTTAAAACATTTTTTTTGTTTTGTTACAAGAGTTTTAAATGAAAGAGACAATTCAGAATAACGTCATTTAGAGGGGAACATATCGAAACACATGTCAGTTATAATGTGAAAAAATGTGTTACACCTTTAAGATCTTAAAAAAAGCAAAATCTGAATGTTTTGTTATTGACTTATTTAGTGGGTCAACATAATTAGGTAAGCAGGGTACTCGATGCACACTCATTGTGCATCACTTTATGGTTCTGGTTGAAAAAAAAAAAAAAGAAAGAAAAGAAAAAACACTCACTCATACGCACACGCATACACACACAGACACACAAACTTCTTGTGATCGATTCCAATCCTCTTCAAAATTGAAGCAGGAACGGCAGAAGAGCTATGAAGAGGAGCCAGCAGTGTGAATGGATTCCCGATGGTCCGCCGTTGCCGTCCTGAACTGCTCTCGGTCCTGACACAGGAGGGAGACGAAGAAGAAAATAAGAATAAAACACCTGGATAAGCTTTAATTCTAGACACCACATACAATCATTTCCCATCTGCCTGTTTCACTTTAGTGGCTTAAAGGAGACGTCCACTATTTTTAAACCTCCCCCTTTTAGGTCTGTATCACTAAAAGTAGAAAAAGTGTAAGATAGTTTCAGCCAGCAGCTGCCAAACAGGCTGTAGTGTTATCAAAGTGTCTGACATTAAATAAAGTTACAGAGACAGACTTTTTTTTCAAAGAAACACAACTCCATCAGTCAGTGTTATTTTGTGACTTTGGTGTCCTACATTGTTAGCTTGGTTTCTACAAAATGGTTAGTTTGGATTGGACATTTTTTTTTTACACAATCTCACAAAAATCTAACAAATTGAGTCAAACAAGCGACTCACATGTCAAGCTAGTTTCATTCAATTGAGTCCATTGGTTATGAAGAGAGATATTTAAAAATGTGTAAATGAATATAAACAAGCGCTAAATTATGTGTCCATGCAAAAAATGATGAATGATCTTGAGAATAATGTAATTTCTAGGAGACAGTGTTGACATGAGGGTATCTAGCACAGCGGTTCTCAACTGGTGGGTCGGGATCCAAAAGTGGGTTGCAGGGAAGCTTTCTGTGGGTTTATGTGTGCCTTGAGAATAAAATTGTGTCAAAAAGTCTATGAAGAAAAAATAACAGCGAAACTCCATCTAAAAATGTATTTGTTCTTGGATATTTGGGCTCCTGTCATTGCTTACCTTACATTACCGATTACATAAGAGACCGGTTTACTTAATTTAGTTTTAATTTAATAATTTAAATTGTAGATTTCTTTTGGTTGTGTCAGTAGACAAATTCACAGAGAGTCTCCTCTTTATGTGGATGAAGATGTTGCCATGTTTTTAAATTGCCTACATTACATGTTAGCCAAACTGTAAATAATTATTGTAAAATTCTTACCATGTTTCACCAACTGACATATGTAAATACAAATAATAATATAAAGCTGAATGTTCAACAAAAAAAGTCTCAAAACAAAAATGTTTAAAAATACCTTTTTAAACATTTTTGTTTTGTTCCATTTCCTTGTTCTGTCATATGTTTTCTACTGTTTGAGGTCCAAACTGCACACTTTTCCATTAGATAAATCTGATTGGATGAGAAATATCAGATATTTGGGTCGTTGATTGTTCATGAAGGAGTTGTTGATGGGTCCTGAGGCTGGACCAATTGAGAACCACTGTTCTAGCACAAGCACAGTCCAGCATCACAGTTTGAAACTTCACATTCAAAAGATTTTTTAAATTTAAGTGGGTCTGATGAGTAAAAATATGTATAAATAATCACTTGCGTGGCATTTTTTCTTTGCAAAAATAAAGAGCTGGATTTGTTGCAGAAACATTGCATAAAAACAAGTGATTCACGAAAACATTTTAACTAAATAAATTGAAAGAAAAACTGCCTCTCAGCACGCAACAATATCCCCTCTAATCTCTGGCTGAGTCTGCTTTTAAACCTCTCTTGGCCCCACTCTAATTGGAGCAAACCATTGCAGGGGGGTAAGAGAAACCAAAAAGTTTAATTCCAACTGAATCAATTGTAAAACACTTAACAGCAACATGGGATAATAATATTATAGGTGAATGTCTGTATGGAAGTTAAAACAGATCAACAGAGATGGTCAGTATTAAACATGAACATGAAAACCTGTTAATTTAACCTATATTGCTAAAACATGAAAGAGCCCAGGTGAGCCCAGGTGGTCTCACTCAGCCTAATTACTCTGCTGGCTGCACGAGTGGGGCTAGGTGAAAAGGTAAGGTAAAATCCCTTAAACATTCACAGTCACAAAAAATAAAGGATTGTTAGTTTGGTTAATTAAACTAACAAGGCCAAACAGAGACGTCATGAAGGGAGTACCTCAAGGCTCTATCCATGGCCCTTTTTTAATTTTCAAACATAGTGTAAATAAACTTAAATAAACTTCTCTGAATAACTCTATTGAACAACTTGAATTTTATTTAAACTTTTTTTTTTTTTAATTTTCAGAAATGTAAGGCCATAGCAAGTCGGTCGTTACATTTGTACATTCAGCTCTGTCTTTTTCAACAGAAACAGCCAGAAATTACAATCGATCTAAAAAAAAGAAATATGATACAACTTCACAGTCTCTAATTTTGATGGAAGACAAGGTGTGTAACTGTAAAATAATTTCCTTTAAATTTTTTGAGATGTAAGATAACGTATTTATTAGCTTGCAACACATACTGTAGCATATGCCGCCAAATTTAATCAGAGAGGCTCTAACAACAACATGATTATGTTCGTATTATGCTCTCTGTTGAAGTTAAGTGTTACCATTGCTGACAACAAAGTATTCGGTTGATAAAGGTCTTTAATTAAGGTGCTTAAATGTTGACAATGTCAATGTTCTGCTTTCCCTTATCCAGTTAAGTTGGTAAATGCTCCTGTATTATTCTTGTCTCAGAATCTTTTATAATGTAAGTACAGCCATGTTGTCAATTCTCAGGAATCTACAGCTACAATGGAATATTATAACCCAAATTCAAACACACACACAGTGTTTCCATCATGCTCTTTTCACGGATGAGTCAAGTTCTAACTAAATGAATGTATTGTATGAGGATTGAGGACACAATTTAACTTTTTACTTTGAAGCTCGTTACACAATGACTACTCATTTCCCCAGGATTTCCATCGGTTCACCACTGTTTCCTTTGGGGCATCTATCCAATTACTCTGCCACAGTGGATTATCCCTAATCCTGCATATGGTTAATTAGAATAATGACGTTCACTTTCAGTCAAAGGAAAGCCATTAACACAATTATATGACTGGAGTGGGCTTGCTTACAAGATGTTGCAACCAGCAGTCACAAGGACACATTAAGTGGCAAGATGAGCAAGGTGTTTCTCACTACGCTTTGATAACAACTCTTGATGTAAAAAAACAAAAAGAAAACAGTCTGCAGTCAGGTTCTGCACTTTTTTCTGTTTGCTTAAACTTTAGTTCTTTGAAGGATGTACAGTTGGAACATATATGAAGGTACAAACAACGGCACAAACACAAATGATGAAAATGAAAGTTGATGAATACTTACAGAGGAAAAAGAAGAGGCATGCAAAAATCAAAACGAAGCCACGTCACACAGAGAGGTGGGTTAGGTTTACAAAGGAGAAAAAATGAAATGTGGTTAGCAAAAAAACAGGCTGCGATGACCATTTCACAAAGATACACATGATATTTTCATCTTCAAAAATGTTTCTCACAGATTAACTTTAACAAATCATGCATGGAGAGAACAGACTGTTACTTAAGTTAATACAGTACAATCGTGACAGGTTCAGAAAATACCATGTCTCATCATGTGAAACACTTTGTATTAACTCCTGTGTCACTGCAGCCTCACTTTCAGTTTGTTAAAAAATGTCAGCATGCAGTTAACGCCGATCATACAAGACAGTTAAACGGCATGCTGGTACGGATTACTGACCTTGCAATAGTGTGGAGCTAGTGGGTTCAATTACCACTAAACCAGGGGAACAAACGGAAACAGAACAGCAACACATCATTGACAACGCTTGTGAAAAGCATGAAAAGTAGGCGGCTGATAGGCCTTTACTCTGCGGCTGCTAGTGATGTGAAAAGCAGTTCTTTTCAGTGTACTGAATCAGTAGAATCAGTTCAGTAAAGTGATTCGTTCAAAAGATTCGTTCACAGAATCGTTCAGTACTTCTCCGCAGCTCTGTCTGTGAATCAGAATTTAATAAGCTGAAACACGGCCGAACGTTTAGTTCTGCTCGCGATCGTACTGAGAACAGCCGGTGGTGAATAATAAACCAATGAGCTGAGAATTTAGTTGGATAAAGTTACAGTTTGCAAACTGAAAGCTGCTAAAACAATCACATTTATTTTCCCCGACCGTTCTGTTCAGTA
This sequence comes from Labrus mixtus, assembly GCF_963584025.1. NCBI lineage: Eukaryota > Metazoa > Chordata > Actinopteri > Labriformes > Labridae > Labrus > Labrus mixtus. The sequence continues at coordinate 27,792,519 of NC_083625.1, forward strand.
CGTTAAGTACAAGAAGAGGAAGAGAGTGACTCGGAGGCGGAGCTCTCGTTCAGTTCATTCAGTGAACGAACTGAACGAGAGCTCCGCCTCCGAGTCACTCTCTTCCTCTAAAGTTTGTTCAGTGATTCATGTCGGAGCTCTCGTTCAGTTCACTGACTGAACGTGAACGAGCGAGACTGCGAGTCACCAGCCTCAGTCACACACACACTGTACTGACTGAAACACGATCGTTAGTGGATGTTAAAACAGTCAGCTGAGTGAAATTAAGTTGGATATAAAACCTGTTTGCAAACTGACAGCAGCTATAAAAAGCACATACATTTTCGCGACACCTAAATGTTAAATAATATATTTGCTACTTCCTCAATTTTGGAGACATGAGAGGGAGAAGTAGGGCCGGGCTTTAGCGACACAGAGCTCCTGACCGACTCCGTCCTGTTGGTTCAGTCAGTACGTATCACTGACATGAAAGGGAGAGGGAGGGCGGGCTTTGAGCGACTCTTACGGTCTAGAGAGAGAGACACGAGACGGGAGAGAGGAGAGCGCAACTGAAGTTGAGAAATGAACGACTCTTTTCAGTAAGTGATTCAGTTCAGTTCGTTCACCCAGATGATTCGTTTGTTTTGAACGAATCGTTCACGAACTACACATCACTAGCGGCTGCACAGTTCAACCTCATTTATTAAATTAGAGCTGCTGATGAAGTCCATTTAATCAACAAAATATTAATTCAAACAGGAACTCAGTGTCTATAAAGTGATAATCTACAACATTCTGCACATAAAGTGCAACATCAAATCAAAGCAGGTGTTTTACTTTTTTCTATCATAAATGGTATGCCCTGCAAAGATTGCCAACTGTGAACCAGAACGCATCTGTAAATGTTTTATAAATGAATCTAGGAGTTTTTAAACTTTATACCTTGATTATGTCTTCTTCTCTCATCTATCTTGCCATGATTATTTATTACTAGTTATGTGACCTAGTGCACAACACTATATTTGCATTAAAGGGGCAATATGTAACTCTGACACCTGGTGTTTAAAATGGGTACTGCAGTCAAAATTCAAAACATTGGAGAGAGCTGCCCCCCCTCGCCCCCTCCTACCTAGAGCCGATGCTCAAGCGAGTTGCCTTGTCACGGCCCCTTCTGTGTTTAAGCGGCTCAGCATGGGTCTTAAATCTGTTCTCCAATATGTAACATAGTTTTACCACATTTCTGCTCGTGAAGCTTATTTGAAAAAATGCTAAGACTTTTTAGGTCGGGTAGAATCAGTTTGATCTAAACCAGTTCATTTGCCCTCTTCCATCGCTGCAACACCTGTTGGTTTGCCTGAAAACCAGAGGGGCCGCCAAAATGGCCATGTGGGGGTGCCTTAAAACTGCCTACTTCTCTGGTCAAGACAAAAACAAATCAATCTGGATCGGAATCTAAACATAGAAGGAGGACATACTGGATGCTGCGTTGTTGTCAGAGAAGCCAGCACTTCAACATAGCATGTTTCCTTAATGTCTGATCATATACTAAGTTCATTTTATTATTTGAGTCAGTAGATATCTTACAGATTGGTCCTTTAATCCACTTTACAGTAGTGTTTTTGAACTGTTTCAGCGGCTGGCTCAAAGGGGTTGGAGTATACTTGTTCTTCACTTGAGCTGTTGAATATCTGTATGTGCAAATTAATATTTCTGATGTTATCTTTTGTGTATCTGTTGTGTCTCGATGCTGCTGCAGATCTAACTCTTCGGGATATTAATAAAGTTGTAGTTGAAGTGTGTGGCTCCTTATTGACAAAAATTCATTTTAGATATTTGAATCAAGATTTGGGAGTTTTTCAATTTTGTTAAAAAAAAAAATAAAAAAAATGTCAAAGCTCATTCTGCACTCTGGGCTGTATACAGATTCATCATCCAAGGAATGCATCATAATATTTTTGTATTTCCTCACTCAAGATGCACAGGGCTCACAGAGAATCCACTGTATCTGAAAAAAATAAGTTATCTCCATGTACTGTAGCACTGAGTGGACATAGAAAATCTAATCATGCAGAGGTGATGTCTGAGTGCGTCTTCATGTGTACAGAGCAGCAGACCCCCACAGATTGTTGCTTTCAGATGCATCATGTGTTCAATAAACCTTTTTCATATTATTTTACTTTTCTGTTTAAATCATCTTGGGACAACCCCATCCCCTCCCTCGGTGTATCTTGACCCCCCAGGTGGTCCCAACCCTCACTTTGGGAACCTTTGTATTAAAGTCATATGCTGCCATTGAGGTGATTTTTAGTGTTCATCCAGAAAGTGAAAAAAAGTTTGGACTTTAATTCTACCTTAGTCAGATCTTGGTTCTGGTTGTCCAGCAGAATGTAATCAAAGTAAAGAGAGCATGGTGAATTTGCTCCGTTTGTAAACTGCAGTGGACTTCATGAGAATCTGACAGGATTCAATACAGACTTGGAACATTGTAATTCGTTCTGAAGGTACAGTGTTATATGTTTAACCTTGAGAGATAGGCATCTATACATTACCATAGTAAACACAGAATGCAGCTTTTGCATTGGATCTCAAGGCTGTTACTGCACATAACCAATATCACCACTTATTGAGTAGCCTTTAGTCGAAGTGCTACAATATGATGAATTGGAGAACCTTGTCAGTCAGACATGAATACATCACTTTATATGCTATGCAGGACTTTGAGTTTGAAAAAAAGGAATATTTTGAATGCAAAAATGGTAAATGTAAAACCTTAAAGACGTAGAGGTACATATAGAAATCGCAGGTTGAGGGAGGCAGAATGGAAATTGAAAGAGGTTTGAGATTATCACTTTCACAAGGCGGCTTTTTCTAACCCTCTATAACTATAACTATCTATAACCATATCTGTAACATTGTAACCCACTCCTGTACTCACCAAACAAAAGAAAGCTCGTGTTGGAGCTCCCAATGCTGTTGATTGCGATACAAGTGTAGTTGCCGTAATCTCCATCGGACACATTATGAAACATCAGCTTGGACAACGATCCAGTGTTCAGGATTTCCACGCCATCGATGCCACTGAAGATTCTGGATGGGATACAAAGATTTTAAAAGACAGTGATCTCAACCAACACGTAAATTATTGTGATAACTCTTTAGGTCATTAGCCAAATTACCAGAGACAACGCATTAAAAAAAAGTTTTTCTAAATACATTTGACCAACTTGTATTCTTAATGTCTGTTTGTCTGGCAGCCGTTCAACAACCATCATAAAGTGTGGGAATGGAGGTAAGCACAAACACATTTTGCATTTGCCAACATTAAATGCAAATGTAAAGCGATTTACCTTCTGTCATCTTTATACCACTCAAAGTCTGCCTCAGGCACTGCATCAGCCTCACACTCCAGCACTCCTCTCTGGCCCAGAGTCACTCCGACGTCTCTGCCCTCTGACACAGTTGGAGCATCTACAAGCAGGCAGAAACACATGAGAGAGCTCCAAGGCAAGTCAAGGAGATCAGGAGGAGGGGTCACGGCTCCTGCTCCTCTGTTGGAAGATTCTGATTCTCAGCTCTGATCTGCTCCAACAACCAGGGATTCACAAGATGTGCAATATTTATTATCCTAGTGGAACTACATGGTTCAGCATATGAAGATAGAGAGAGAGAGATAACTGATCAGGATTTAGTTTGAATGTAAGATGTTTCAGTTTTCTATCAAGTACTGCATTTAATTTCATTCAAACAAAACAAATGTCACAAAATACTCAGTGCCATAATGGATCCAATACAAATTTGTTCAGGTTGAATGAGAATAAAAAAATTCAATAAAAAATGTGAACCCTTCTTCTCTCCTATTCAAATTCAAAAACATTTTGATTCACAGTAGTCTAAAAAAAACATTGAGTGTTGAAAAACTGATATCTACAGATAAGACGATTGAATACTAGGTAATTAAGTATGGGTCTACAACTAAAGATTCTTCTTTTTTAATTGTGCGTATTCTTCCAGATAAGGGCCTGTGGTTTCTTTGCACTGGCAGTTCTGCGTTTTCAACACTCATCGTCCTGAGCGCCCTCTGTGTCACCTGCTTTTTGTCGCTTCGTTCACAGCACTCTTAGTTGAAAGGAATTCACCTATTAATAGAGCGCCACACTCTTCATTGTCACTTCCTCCTCTATGACAAATCGAAATGAAGAAGACTTCTGATAACAGCTTTATTAACAACAACGGCGGAGAAGAAGCTTGTGTAACTCGTCTTTTCGAGGGAACAATTTCCAGAAATGTCTAGAGGTGTTGCTGATGCCAGGACATGACTCATTTACATCGTTTTCTTGTTGATATTTCTTTTAATTAAAGCAAATTCAAAGCACACTAGGCTATCGAAAACACACCTAACAGATATTAGAGAGGGAAGCAGAATCTAACTTTCGTAACCTAGCAACAATGAGCGCTGGCTTTTCAGGCACCAGTGCTCTGAAAAGGAGGTTGTGGGCACTGCTGGTGCAAAAAATCACAGTCTGTGGACACAGGCCCTAAACTGTGTAATCACTTTGGAAAGGAAGCAACAATTTAAAGTATACTTTAATCACAACTAATGCCTGAGAAACATCTGCCAACTCCTCTCTTTGTACCTTCATATAAGTCTCAGAAAGCAGAACAGGCTCATAGTTGAGAAAGTGGAACCAGAATATATTAGTATATTTTCCTCTCTTTTTTGATGATTTCATTAATACTAAGCTTTTTAAATAGCTAATAGCTTATAAAAACAGACTAATTGATACTTTTATCAATGCTAATTCAAATACAACAGGTTTCAAGTCTCCAGCTGAAGCAGTTGACTCACAGTTGACGGTGATGTCGACGGTCTGGTCGTCTGTGTCGATATCGTTGACAGCTGTGCACTTGTACGTCCCTGCTCTGTGTCTGGAGATAGACGGGATTTCCAGGTACTCATCGTCTGAGGCCAGGTCCCCTGTGTAAGGTCACACACACACACACACACACAAAGAGGGAGTAAGTGGAGACGGTCAATCGGAGTTAATTTGACAAGTCTGCGGCTGTGGCCCCGATTGACACGATTACACCGTGTCCCTGTGTGGCCTCTGGGAAAGTCATCACTGTGGTGCACAGAGAGGGAGAGGAGGGATGGTGTTAATATGGATAATTGTTACTATATTCACTCTACTAGTTTCAGTGTGTTTTTCATTTTGTGATCCAGAGTGCAGACAATCAACAATTATTCTAACATTTGTAATTATCTGTTTTGAAATTGACTGTGGCTGCTCTGAAAGAGTCCAGTGGCTGTATTCATTTCATTTCATTTCATTTGTTTAATTTATATTATACAATGTAGAGAAATACTTTTTCTTTTTTTTTGCCTTTACAAAGAATGAAAAGGTGCAGGAGGAAGAAAAACTTATAAACCTGCCCTTTGTATACAAAAAAAAGGGTTGAAATTATTATTATTATTTTTTTTTTTTACAATACAGTTATGTACTGTGGCCAAAACACATACTTAAATACATTCACATTTATATACTCCTTGTGTGGTACAATCCACCACACACTTAACATAGGAAAGAGAAACAAATCATTCATGTCAACTTTAAGAGTTGACCAATTTAATCCAATCAATTTAAACATAAGTCTTCTGCCTCATATTGGGAAAATATTTTCTTCACAAAAAAGGTTTTGAGTTGTCAAGTGTTTAAACATGAATGTAAGGCTCTCTCTTGACAATTCCATAATTTTACTCCATACATTGAAACACATCTTTGTTTTAATGTTGTTCTAAAATAATTCACCTTAAAATGATGAATGAATACTACGATTTTTAAATGATCAGGTCTTCAAATTTAAAAAATTGTGATTTCAGGAATAATTTGTTGGTGTGTTCTCTTGGACTCGTCTTGTGTATAATCCTGATGGCTCTTTTCTTCAGAATTTTCAGGGGTGGACTGCAGAATGGACTTCATGTGTTTTACCCCACAGCTCGGTACAGTAGCTGATATATGGAGGGATCAGCAACGGATACAAAATTTCAAGTGCATTATAATCCAGTAGATATTTAACCTTATGAAATATGGCAATGTTTTTTTGAGATTTTAGATTTCATATGAATTAAGTGAGATTTCCAAGATAGTTTTTGATCTATTATCACACCAAGAAATTTTACCACCACCATTTCAATGTGGTCCCCATCTATTTTCAAACTGATTAATGCATCTTTCCTTTTATGACCAAAAATAATACATTTTGTTTCACTCACATTTAAAGTTAATGTATTAGTGTCAAACCAGTTCTTTAGTTTGACTATTTCATTATTGGTGATACCCAAAAGCATGTTTAAATCATCACCCAAGCAGAAAACAGTGGTGTCACCAGCAAAAAGGACATATTTAAAGATGGCTGATGAATTGCAAATGTCATTCATAAACAGAATAAAGAGTTTGGGACCTAATATTGACCCTTGGATATGGAACTCCTACTGATATGTCCCGAAACTGTGATTTATAATCACAAAGCTGTACATATTGGGTCCTATTGCTTAGGTAACTTTGTAACCAATTATAGGCGATACCTCTGACACCGTAGGCCCATAATTTAGAGAGAAGAATTTCATGATTTATGGAGTCAAATGCTTTTTTAACATCTATAAATAGCGCTACGGTATTAAGTCTGTTTTCTGTTGCGGAAGTGATATTTTCAGTAAGATCCATAATTGCCATTGTTGTCGATCTTTTTTTCCTGAAGCCATACTGGTTCTCACTCAAAACTCCATTTTCATCTAAGAATAGGTCTAGACAAGTACAAGTAGTACAAAGAGCTGCTCTTTGTGCTAAAATTACAAGAACATCCTTAAATAGTGATGGTTTCTAAGAATTTCCCCCTAAAGATAAGACTAGATCTTGGTAAAGAAGTATTAAAGTTATTCACAAAGAATCTTAGCCCATAAGAGAGGAGTCATGATGAGGACATGTAAGAGGTTGAAGATTTTCTATAGCAGTGGAGAAATCGGCACAAGAGGTGATCACTCAAACAATTAGAGTACAGCTCTGTCACAGCCTCATGTTAATATCAATTACACAAGGTACTAAAGTAACGTATTCATACATCATCTATGCCCCATTTCCTGTTTGGGTTGGCAGGAGCCGATCCAAGCTGTTATTGGTTGAGATGCACCCTAGACTGGTTGCCAGTCAATCACAGGGCTGACATAAAGACAGACAACCAGCCACATTCACATCGACGGGCACTTTTAGAGTCACCAGTTATCCTAACGAGAGTTATCCTAACGAGAGTTATCCTAACGAGAGTGTCTATAGACTGTGGGAGGAAGCAGGAGTACCCACAAAAAAGTGTTCATGATTACACAATGTCTGACTGGATTATATGAACAAGTTGAGTGGTTTCGCTGCTTTTCTATGCCCATTATCACTAATGGCAAACATTTTTATTCTTTTATTTTTTCTCTTTTTTTCATATCAACCAATCACAGGGTTTGAAATAACGTGTCACCTAGCAACCGGTTCAATTATGCTTAGATAAAAGTTTCTGTCCCTTCTTCGCTCAGAGTTGCGCTGAATTTTTTCCTAAATCACTCCTCAACTAGGACTCATTGCTAGAATTCAATATATATAGCTAAGTGAGGAGCTCTCTGAAATTAATCTCAAACTTTTTGTGAATATGGGCCTTGGTTTCGTAACATTAAGGAAGACCCAACTAAAGACTCAACTTTTCCTGACTGTAGCCTATGCTTTTTTGTTGCTATATTAATTATCACAGTCCGATTTAGGACCTACAGCAGTCTCAACATTGATAATCTTTCACAAAGGTTAAACCTGGTCCCTGTAGTTCAAAGGTTTTTCTGGTTGAAAATGATCAGGATTTGGAAATCTACTTTTTTGTGTCCAGTATCAGGTCATCCAGCTAACTTTTTCCTCATGTTATTTTGAAAGAATAGGATAAAATAAACCCGATCCAAATATGGACTTTGGACTTAAACATGGACTTATGGATGGATGGTCCAAAATCCATTCCTTGTATGGGACTTCACACTATAGGGGGCGCCAAAATCAACACAAACTGAGAGATCCATACAGCTGCTATAGATAAAGTATTTCATGTTTCATATTTAGAGCTTTTCGAATAAGTAGCCTATTTGATGGGAACAATAATGATTTAAATGGATAATATATGTATGACTTTTGATATCTTAGATTTTACATTTTTGTCTCGAAGACCGAAACAAAACTCCTCTGCACACCCTTCCCTCAGTCCCGACGAAGTGAAATTGTCGTGGAAACCTTCTAAGCTAAATGAAAACAATGACACTTCCGTGCCAGAAGGAAATGTTGGAGAAACGGAGTAAAGACTGTGCCTATGATGTTTTTCTGTCCACCTGTCATCAGTCACCTGAGCTGATCTGATGTTACAACTGATTACTGACATGATACTTTTAAGTAAGTTCTGATCTCAGAATTAAAATAACAGTGATCTCCTAGAGTGTAGCCAGGTCTGTAGTTTACATCCTGCACATCAGGTAGTTCCATACTGCCCTCTAGAGGTCTCCTGCAGTAAAACCTGTAGTGCATAGCTAAGTTTGTGAACAATTACGTTCATGAAGCAGCCATTTGTGTACATGGATATAAGGTTTAAAAACAGGTATATCCCTGGCATAAGAAAGCTGTATGTCAGCTGTAGATTATTAAAACTGACAACATCTGACAAGTAAAACATGAGACTCTTGTAGACTGATAAGAGCTAAAAAGGAACAATCAATCAGAGCTTTGGATCCAACAACCAAGTCTGATTCGACCGATTCATTTCTACAGCCTTAGAATTGATAAAACAAAGGGAAAAATATTTTTTTTTAAAACTATAAATTCAGAAGCAGCACGTACAGGTGACAGGTTTTGTTCATTCTTGTAGCAGCCTGATGTGGTATGACGGGCTGAATTCCCTCAGGTACATGTGCATCACATCTTACATAAGTAAATATCATGACATGTGCCCGATTCCGTCACTCTCTCTCTCTCTCTCTCTCTTTCTCTCTCTCTCTGACACTTTGCTATTGTTTCTTTTTCACTTACACAGACCCCTTCTTGAGTTTACTGACATTTCTGTGAGGACGTTGCAGCGCTGTGTGATTAGCGCTTTGTTCAGCCCCCACCTCCTCTGTCAGAACTTTCACATTTTGCTTTTTTTTCCACAGTGTTTCAGAATATGAGCAGGGAAATGGCAGCCCTGCTACTTTTCCTTGTATCAATTTGACACGCTTGACAGAGACACTTAATACAGCACTCAACGCAAAGAACAAAGGACGTAATTGACTTCAAGCCTCCTTCCAGGATGTTGGTTGGTGACAGGAATAAAGTGCACATGGATTCACTTTGCTGGGTTTAGGCATATTACTGAATTGCACCTGGGAAGGTTGTTATGTAGAGAAGTCCCTGCGGACATGCTGCTCACCTGACGAGGTGTATCAGGAGGACTCATGGAGGTGTGCAGGTTCCAGTCTGCTTGGTTTTGTCTCAAAAAGACAACAATACATTTTACCAATAGAGAGCACAATGTCAGTTAAAGCTGGTCCTCTGAGGAGAGTTAATCAAGACAAGGCTGCCAGCTCATGCTCAAAGTCTTCACGTCAAACGTCAAACATTTTATGGCAGGAAGCTTCAAAAAGCAGATTCTGGTTGAGGATTGAAATGGACACATTATGTGTATCCTTAGATCATGATCTCATATACATAAACATGTAGGCTACATGTACAAGTACTGTACCCTATCCCCTAATATAGTTATGTTTACATCAGTTTAAAATAATGCACACAATATAGTCTGTTTAAATTACTTTAAAGTAATCACTGCAATACAAGAGTCAGGATCATTTTTCCATTGAAAGGATAGGACTTTGGTTGTTGATGACATCTTCACAGCATATTTTTTTTGCATTGTATAATATTGTAAAAACAAGGCTGTTGTATGGATATTAGTCTAATAAAGACTATACAATCTAGAGCTCTTCTCTCGTCTCTTTTGATACAAATAAACTTAATATGTCATCGAAAGCCGTGGCAGCTGGGGCATCTTTCTCCAGGGGGACGCAGTCTTAGTTTGTTAGCATGATGCTAATACAAAATTGACTTAACAAACGAACATAATTAGCATAAAACATGCTATTTTTAACTTAAAGGTGGAGTCATTAGCATTGTTAGTTGCAGCTTGTAAACACAACATTTTTCTGGGCCCCTCCTGTTGGGCTAATCTCCCCCCAAAAGCGCACACTCATTGCAGGACGTAGTGTGTACGTTTACTGCTTGTACCTACACTTCAAGCTACCGCAAGCTAGCACAAGCTAAACACCAGTGTTTGGCACCTACCTGTCCAACAGAAAGCAGACCAACTCTGCGTCCGAGGACTAACGCTTACTCAAGTTGCACCATCGTTTTGGAATGAGCTTTATCTGCTTGGCGTTTTGCCTCACTGTGATTATATTTCCTCTTCTTTGCCGCTACGTCCACGTCAGTCACAATTGGTGAATTGTATCCACTCCTAAACTCACCTGTGTGCTGTCATTGGCTGTGGGAAACAAACCAGCTTCCCGCCTAGAAATGTACAGAGGCCAATAGGGGATGATTGAGTGGCATTACTTTTGCATAAGTTTATATTTGATTTTATTTTGGACAAAGCTACTGACTCTATTTATCTATGTCAAAAGTCGGTACCTGTGCGCTGAATTAATTTAGCCAAAAAATGATCATCTGATCAAAAAACGTGCCATGACACCTTACACTCATCTTTACTGTATTAGAAAGGGAGGGCTTACAGTCATGCTAACCCGTCTATGCCGGCCGTCTCTGATCAAAAGTGACATGTGTTTGGGGGCAGTGGCCGTGGGTTTGAATTCGACCATTGCTGCTCGTCATCCCCCACTCGCCCATCCTATCTCTCTTCAGCTGTCCTAAAAGCAAAAATGGCCATAAAAAATGACCTCACAAAAATTGTTATACTCTGTGCTAAGCTTATACAATGTATGTTAAACATATATTCACCAATATGATCTTACATTTACTGTAATAATCCCACACAAGTTAAAAGATATTTCATATATGCTGGGATCCAGGTTATTTTACGAGGTCAGGAAGTGTTCATGAACAAAGTGTGAAATACCTTTTGAGCTTTCTAGGTTGAGGACAGACCCAAGGTCAAATAGCAAAACGAATCTCAGGACAGTGCACGGGAGTGGAAGAGCGGCTGTGACATGTGAGAGCGGCAGCGACCACGAGGGGGGAAGAGAGTCTGTGCATGAGTCAGGACGACCGGAGCAGAGAAACAGGACCATTGTATTCCCTGAAGCGTGTAAATCTGCACATGACTGCCCTATTTTGGAGGCCAACATCCCCAAAAGAAAGCACACCAACATGAGAGCTGTGCAGTAAACGCAACATGAAAGGTACACTGATGTGTATGTGGAAGTGTGTGTGCAGAGAGTTTGTGAGAGAAGTTGTTCGTTGTTTGCTTTTGTAGGTTAAATAACCATTTTCTATCAGACCCTGATCATCTCCTGTGGCTTTTGAATGTTGTTCCTGACTCAAGTGAAGTTGCTCCAGTAGTGTTTTTAAGTGTTGGACAGAAGACTTTGAATCTTCATCCGAAGGAAAAACATTGCACTGTTTTGCCTCGGCACATACATAACTGCATTATCTGTTTAAATATATGGATATGAAGCATTTGAAGATACAACAGATCACAAGAAGGTAAAACTCAAATGTAGGTACTGTGAAATTGCAGATTAATGTTTCATCATCATAGTGTTTGCACCAAGCCGCAACTTCAGGTGTTAAAAAAATTAAGCCGATGCGGAAGTCCAAAATCCTGCAGTTCATTGAGTGTCCACTAGAGGGTGGCTGCACAAGCACAGGAAGTCACATACACACCCATTCAAAAAAGTCTGTTTTTACAGCAGATATTTACATGTTTACAGCCTGGTTCAAAGAACAAAAAAAGTCAGATTAGCTTAGGTCTTGACACACACTGTACAAGGGGGCCTCAGCTGCAGCTCTCAGCCTGTTGTTTGGTCGACTAAAAGTTTGGGTGAGACAACATTTCAAGCATGGCTACCGCCGCTGATGGGACTCCAAAGCTCCCTGAGTTAACAGATAAGGGTTTGCACTCAGTTCAATAAAATAACCACATCTCAAAAAGGAATTTAGCCGGTACTTATAGTTTTTTTTTTTTTACAAATCTGATGGAAGAAGTCCTCGTTTTTTCCCTTTTTTTTACGTTCATGAAACTTCAACGCACAGTATGTAGTTCTTTGACGTAACATCAGGTAATTCCATGGCAATGATGAACATGTTGTGTTTGTCATGGCGGCCACCACGACAAGTCATGTTCTGTTACAAAAATAAAATGAAGAATTTCTCTGGCTTTGATAACTGTTGGAAATATTTAAGGTAATATAATTCTACATATTGTTCACTTCAATTAATCATATTCATGAATTCCCTTTGTTCTTTTCACTCTAACAAAGCTTTACATTCCCCCGCAGATGTCTACATGTAACAGTCATGTTGTGCTATGTGTGTATATTCCTATAAATTACTGCAGTCATTGACGATGTTCAGAACTTTGTGTTGCACCATAGCGGGGTTTCCTGCGGTTTATTATAATGGAGGCACAGTGCCTAGCATGAATACAAAGTTCCTCTGCTAATTAGATTTTACTGCACTTTTATCACTTTTATGTAAACCCTGGAGGAAAACTGGCACGAGAACTACATTAGACAGTGTGGACCATGTGTTTAATGACTGAGGGAGTTATTTACAGCTTCTCCAACTTACTTTGGCTCGATCTTGCATGTCAGTTGAGTTTGGAAAGTTCATAACATCACATTCAAAACATTTTGTTTTCACTTGTGCTCGACAGAGGAGAACATGTACGCAGTTTTAAAGAGTTAAGGAAAAAAACTGAGTACAATTTTCTGCAATTGGTGGTATATGCTAAATTAAAAATGTGTTTTTTATTCACTAAAGCTTGTTGAAATGTGTTAATCTGTCACAGTGTGTCCTAACAGCACACAAGAATAAGAAACAGTTTGTATTGCATTGTAAAAGACGCTCCCTGTCCACACCCATTAAATATTCAATTTTCTACTCTGTAAATTCTGGTTCCTCCTGTAAACAGTAAAACATCTGGTGCTTTTTATCCAAGAGCCTTTAATGATGATGAGTCGTATCACATCTCACAGATATTATTAATGCACTGCTATCGCACATTTCTAAAGCAAGCTATCAAACTTAGTTGAGCGAGAAATGCAAATGAAAATCCTGAAAAGTTTTCCTGTCAGACATTTCCAGTACCTTGTCTATCTCTCTCCTTCCTCGTCCATGTCAATCTGAACGACAGGAGTTAGGAGTTAAAACAGCACGTTGTGTCATGTCTTACTGCACGGCTTGTTGGCTTGAGGACACTCAATAGCAAAAAATCTATTTGCCTGATGAAGGTCTGGTATCAAAAAGTTGCCAATTAATGTTTTTTGGCAAGTTAGACCGTGTGCGGGAGTTTATCTTTAAGCAGAAGCTCGCTCATGTTGTATGCTGTTATGACGCGTAATAAGTCCACACATGCGGGGGACACCATCACATTTTCAGGCATTTATTTCCATCAATATGCTGAAATGTTTCAAGTGAGAACAAACACACCTTTTAGACGATCTATATTGTTTCTCTGGACTATAACTATATATATTTTTTTAACTGTAAAACATTTAAGAGTTCTCTACATCATGCTCTTTGTTTCTCTTTGTCAGTTTTGGTGATTGCTTTCTGTGTTTGTGCCCACATTAAACACATATCCTGGTATGGAGGCTGTCGTCTCAAGCAGGCAGCCCGGGTTCACTTCCCACCTGTGGCTTCTTTCCCGCACGTCATTCCCCACTCTCTCTCCCTGATTTCTGACTCTATCCACTGTCCTATCTATCCATTAAAGGCACAAAAAGCCCCAAAAATAAATCTTAAAAAAAACAAAAAAACACATATCCTGATTGTGATGGTAAAATGATATGTCGTTCAGCTGTACCAGCAATCTACTGCTGCTGTGCAGGAAATGTGAATTGCAGTTCCTGAAAGAGCAAATACCATGAAAAATGTAGGAGTCCATGTGTGAAAGGGGCTACATGAAACATGACCTTCTTTTCTATTTTCTTTTCTTTTTTTAAAGATTTATTTTTGGGCTTATTGTGCCTTTAATGTAGAGATAGGACAGTGGATAGAGTTGGAAATCAGGGAGAGAGAGTGGGGAATAAATGAATGGCGCGAAAGGAGCCACAGGCTGGATTCAAACCTGGGTCGCCCGCTTGGAGGACCCTCGCCTCCATACATGGGGAGGCCACTGCGCCACCAGTGCTCCATGACTTTATTTTCTAAATTACAACAAAACATCTTTGCTCCTACATCTCTACAAGATTTTAATGTGATTTTTCACACTTAAATGTAATATAAATCAAGTATCTCCTCTGAAAATAACTCTGTGAGTCATGACTGTCTACAATGGGTGTAACACCCGAGTCCCACTGTCTGTGATGTTTTCAGAGTTTTCGGAGTCCTATCTTCAGTTTGTTTACATCGTCAGGACGGCGGCTGACTCCTCCCCTCACGTATAAAAGTTGTTTAATTGAGGGACTAGAGAAAAGAAGAAGAACATACTGTACTCACTGCTTAACTGTGTTTCTAGATCACGCTCATTTCAGGTAAATTTACATGCAGTGTGAAGATACGAGCATAATAAAGATCGCTAGCATTAGCATGCTAACACAACAATGCAGCGCAAGTTGTTTTGGTTTCATGCTGGCGCTCAAGGGCGACATCTGCTGGATCAAAAAATTGCATATAAAGCCTTTAAGGGCTTCAACTATATAAAAAAAAAAAAAAAACTGTCCAATCTTTCAGCTCCTTTACAAGACGTCACACCATCACTCATTTAAAGGATAGGAAAAGACAAAAGAATGGCTAAAATAATGAATCATGCTTATGTTGTGGGTTTGTCCGCTTATGGTTGCAGTACTGAGCCTATTCATGTGCTGCTGCTGTCGGACTGTCTGACAGCCACTCACCCGACTGTGCGAGGGGAGCCATTGTGAAGAACTCGCAGCGTGTGCCAGAGATTGATGTTTCTCTTTATGTGGACTAGAGAGAGAACAAATGTTGTCTCGGCAGAAACAAAGAGTTCAAAGACAAATATTCAGGACGCAAACACACACAAAATCAAAACTCAAAAAGGCACAAAGGAGGCCTTATTAGAACAATTGTCCATGTTTGTGGCTGTGGACAGCACAGGCTGAACAACATAACAACTGATATTCTATATTGTCTTTAACGTAAGGCAAAGCATGTTACGTTAAAAGTTTCTCATATGTGTGTGTGTTAGCTTAAAAAAGGTGATGCTGCTGGGTTAATAGCCAAGTCATTAGCGGACAGTTCTGTTTCCTGCAGCAGTGCCATCACATTGACATGGTGGGACATCGCAGAGAGCAGACAGGAGAAGGTGGCTGGGAAGACAAAGAAAGAAAAAACAAAAAAACAACAACGAGGAGGTCTCGGGAGAGGCCAGCAGGAGATGATGTACCCTTTCTGTGGTCCCGAAATGCCATCGTCAAACTCAAGGGCAGAGAAGGAAATGGGGGCGAAACCAGAAGAACAAAAAAAAAAAAGATATGTGTGTGCAGGGTAAGGGGACAAAAAAAAAAAAAACTTTGGAAAGGGAGAGCAGATGCTTGAGGAATATAAGCATTTCAGGACAGGGTGCAAGCGGATAGGGGGTGAGGCTGAGGATTCAAACTGATGAATCCGAGCAGCAGCAGAGGAGGAAATGATATCAGAAAGGCAGATAGGAGTTGTTAACAGGCAGAGAATCATGCATATCTAAAGAGAGAGTGGGAGTGGAAAGCACCATTGTTAGCCTTGTCCTGAGGGAAACGTAGTCAAAGTGATGTTTGTTCTGAAGGGTCGACAAAGCTTTTGTTACGCAGACAAACAACGAGAAAGAAAGCTGATTTAAAAAGATGTCTGAGAAGACACTGAAGGATGGGAAGCGGCTGCTGCTGAACCGCAGCAGGGGTATCAAAAACTGTCTCTGTCGCTGCAGGAATTCAAGGTAAATAGAGTTTTTTTTCTCCTCTGATTATCAGCCTTTGGCATATGAAATGTCATAATGTGCCTGGCCTCCTTTGATGCATCATCTTCTTTGAAGGCAACAAACATAGAAGTGCAGAGCAAAAATAATCATAGAAAATGCAGTAGCACAGAGTTTCCATGTATGAGCAGTAATGCAGCTTTGCTTTTATTACAGGGGTTTGCCAGGGAAGGGAATCTGTTGTGACCCATCAGTAGCATGAATAATTCTGAGCATACAAGAGGAAAAATGAAAAGCATGCCTGCTGCTAATCTCTCAGGCCACAACTGACTCCTGTGACTCCGCTACAGAGAAGGAGTGTGAGTGAAGGATGCAGTGTGTGAGATAAAAACTATGATGAATGGATTGTATGTAAGAATGAATCACAAATTCTGTTTCTGCTTCTGCAGCATTCTTTACTAAATAAGTGTCCTCTTGATTTTTTGTGACAACCGAACCCAAAAGGAGGACTCATTAAAATAAAGCATTGGGGAAGCTGTTTAAATCACTGCTGAGTCTTTCTGTCAAAACACTTACAATTGTTTTTGTTATTATTGTGTTTTTAAATGGTACTGTGTGTCAGGGAAGACAGCAGATGGAGAAGAGCTAAAATCTGTGTGAGAGCATCAAAGGATTTCCACTAAGAACTACATTTAAAAAACACAAATTTCTCAAACTTAAATTTCAGTGTTCAACAGTTCACTCTTTGCAAAATGCATACAAAAGGGTTGTTAAGATACACTGAACACATGATACAAAATGTATCTTCTTGTCATCTTGGAATGACAATTTAATCAAGATCAAGAGGAAGTCCATTAATAAATCGGGCGGGCTGGGGTTGGGCGGGGTGGATGGTGGGGATCAGGACTTTGGTCGCCAATTCTAGTCCTTTTTACGGACCAAATATGTTTCTTGGGTCTTACAGCTTGAGAGGTGCCATTTCACTTCCTGCATGCTATCGAGGTGCCCATGAGCAAGGCACCAAACCCCCAACTGCTCGGTCCCTGTCTATACAGAGGCACTGCTTGTCAACAGGCAAGGCAGGCAACTTCTTGGGGCCCAAGACCAGTACTGGGCCCTTGCATTGAACCATGAATGTGCACATTTTGCACCTTTCTAAGGGGGCCCCATCTGACAGCACTCACTCTTGCTGCCCTGCTAAGCGTAGCATGCATTATTGCTGTGAAAAGTTTATCAATGAAAAATGAAGAGGAATTATCTGTCTATAGGACGGAAAAAGAAAATGGGCAAAAAAGAGTGAATGTGGGGACACTGGCAACAGACTGTAGACTAACATGTGTTAGTCCGATCACTGTCCACTTATATCTCTATCATTTGTCATTTTTGTTTAACTTTTTTATATTTGTATTTTAACTTTTGAATTTAAATTGACTGAATTGAATTTTTTGTTTTCAATTTTTAGACTGCACTGTTGTTAATCTACTTCTCTTTGTGTCTTTGAATTGCCCCCTGGGGACAAAAAAAGTTTTTTGAATTGAAATTAATTGAATTGAGAATCACCACTGTGTGTAGCCCCCCTCACTCTCACATAAATGCTGGTATGTAGGTCCTGTTTCTAATTTCCTGAGTTAATGAAGTGTATGAATAATGTATTTTATTTCAATTCTCTGACAACAAAAATGCTAATTATCCTTTTTTCTTATATTTCTTTAAAAGTATAAGAAACACTTTTGAATTTTAAGGTTGAATTGGTAACAAACCGTTGCATTTTCTTCTATATTAAAGTGAAACTTATATTATCGACAAGACAAGAGAAAAGCCAGATTCATAATAACTCGCTCTTACATTTCAATCATTCGCCCAAATTCTAAAAACACCGATGAATTTCCTCATCTCTGGCTCGCTCACTCTTTCAGGCGTGCAGGCTTTCAAATCCACTTCCCGGTGGATGTTATTAATATGTTTTTGTGTTTCGAGCTTTGCAGCATGGCTCCATTTCAAGTGCTGCGTTGTCGTGTTGGTTGTGCTATTTCTATCTGCTCATCGGTCTCTTGCAATATTTGCACCCTTGTTTTGTTTTGCCTGTTTTCTGCTCACCTCATGTTTACACTCGAAACCTGCACTTTTTTTCATCTGTAAACCTGGAAACAACGTGCAGGAAAAGGAGCCACATGTCTAATGTCCAAACCGGGCCACCTGCTTGTAGAGGACTATGGTCACTGCGCACACTAACCACTAGGCTACTGACACCCCAAGGTGACTCGTTTCTTTATCAGGGTCTGCTCAAACACAAAACTTACAGTGATCCAAAGCAATTGAGTAAAAAAAATCAGACCTCTTGATGTTATCTGAGATATTTACATTCCTGGGCTTTTCATTTTATGATCAGAGTAAAAAGATGTTTTTGTCGTTTCATCTGTAATAAAAATACAGTGCATACATCATATTTTTGTTTATTTAAATGCCATATCTTTTACATGTCATATCACTTAAATCATTATGACCTAAAAGTCTCTCAGGTCTTTTGAGATAGCTACTTTAGTTTTTAATTTCTGCACATTTCAAACAACACAATAATAACAATGCATAGTTATTCATATGATAATCACCCAGGTTTCCCTTTATAAATGGTACATAACTGAAATCTCACTGACTCCGTCTTAAAGGGTTATTGTTCTGTAGACAGGGGGAGGATAAAAGAGAATGTGTGATGACTGCACATGGATTTGTTTGTCAAGATATCGCACCTCAATTGGGACAGACTTTCCAATAATTCAAAACTAAATACTAAATAATTCAATTGTCTTCTGCAATACAGAGGACCACAGCGCTCACTTTCTCTTTTTATGCCAACGTTGCAACAGAAACAAAAACAGCTCGGGTAACCACAGTATACTCGTCAAGAGATGTCGAGAGATTCAGCCTCAGAAACGCTTAAAAAGACCTAAAATTAAAAATCCATGGGACTGACGAAAACAAAGAAACATTTCCTTGACATGGTATTGCAGAATTTAAGTTTCTCTTTCACCTTTAAAGGGGTCAAAAAGGCACCAATCGACTCTCCATGCAAACTCCATCATCTCCAACTTCAAATGACTCTCTTGAAGCCCAAGCCGGTCCTGTGCAAATCTGGAAAAACCTTTTTTTGCTCCGGGGTCAAATTCAATCATGTACATGTTCATTCCTGCTGCCGTAATTCACCGGGGCATCGGCTGGTTTCCCTGCACTGACAAACTTTTGCAGTCTGGTTGTGCGGTCTGTAGGAGATACCGAGGATCTCTTTTGATCCGCCAGAAGCCCCTAAAGCCATCTATCTATCAAAGGTAGTGGAGGGAGCGGGGGGAGCGAGGGGGGGTGTCGCTGCCTGTGTGAGAGCCCAAGCCTCAGCCAGAAATCATCAATCTTTATGCTCACACACATAGACACATACAAAGTGTATTTGTTTATTTGATTTACTGTTTTTTACCAGCTCTGAGTGTGTGCAGTGGCAGCACTCATGGTGAACGGCCCGCGGCTGCAGGGCACAAACCTCTGCAGCTGGGAGATACTGGGACACCAGACAAGTCTGGACTACGGTGTGTTTCCCCGGACATTCGCTGCTCTGCCCTGCTGCTCTCTGTCTGATTCAGAGCGACAACTGTGCAGTGGCACTCTGAGTTTTTTCCAGCTAAACACTGGGGATGAAACTGTTAAGAAAAAAAAGATGCAGTAAGAATTGACAACTGACAACTTCTCAAACTGACACTCGTATATTTACATCCTGCCGATAAACGTCGCTGAATGGTAGTTCTCTTGTTGTCTGCAAAGAATGCAATGCAACAATGTTCTTTATCTCAGATATTGATCAAATAAACACAAGCCAGCAGTCGCTGCACACGGTCTGATCATGCCGAGCATGCTGACATGAGCGCAGAATAAAGAGGATCCATGAAAAGCTCCTTTTACATACAGATTCCCAATCAGTTTGGTGTGGTACAAAAGCTCAATGGATGTACAACAACATGAAGCATTTACTCACACATACATTTACTTGCTGACACTGCTGATGTATCTCACACAGATGTTTTTTTTTCCACCATGACATAACTTAACAACACTTATCAGTAGCAGTAAAGTAGGATAACAGTAAAACAAAAACAAAATCATATTGAAATAAAATACAGTGACTTGCATTAGAATCCCAGCAATGTGGACTCTTATATAGGAACTAGCTGTTACAGTTAGACCAGGTGCTGGGATGGGTCCAAGGTAAATTCAACACTGAACAATACTGAAGTTTCTGGGTGTGAGTCAATGTCTTCTATTTTCAAATCCAACAGTACTACTGTCCCAAAACAAATCTGAAATAT
Organism: Labrus mixtus; assembly: GCF_963584025.1. Classification (NCBI taxonomy): domain Eukaryota; kingdom Metazoa; phylum Chordata; class Actinopteri; order Labriformes; family Labridae; genus Labrus; species Labrus mixtus. The sequence continues at coordinate 27,812,984 of NC_083625.1, forward strand.
GGTTTATTTATGACATGACCAAACAACACCATGTACACACAACGTTCAAACGTAAAACAACATTGATATTCAAACTGAAAAGAGGTTCAAGAAAGGAACAAAAAGGTAACCAAACTGCGCATGCTTATGCAGTTAAGAGTCCATAAATTCGGTCTTTATCACACCAGCTGATGCAGAACTGTCTCCAAAGAATTGATCAACTAGAGGTTCCAGAGGACAACAAGGAATTGTTGTACATTGATGATTGGTCATCATCTCCATGCATTATCTTCAAGTCATGTAATCAATCAAGTAGACGAGTGTAGAGAAATTGGAAATAAGAGGAAACACAACACAATCCACATATTTTTTACACCAGGCTGGTACACTTACATCTAGACATCTAATTGTTATTTAATGCAATCAGAATCAGAAATACTTTATTAATCCCAGGGGGAAATTTGTTTGCTACAGTTGCTCATAACACTCAGTAGGAAGTACAGATAAGTTCACAATAAAAAAAACATAAAAATAGTAATAACAATATAATAATCATAAATACCAAGTGAAAGCAATAATAAAGTAGTAATAAGTAATAAGCTATGTTCAAGCGCAGGTAATTGAAAATATAAACAATTTTTACAAATATGAATATACACTGATGGATTAGCAGTGTAGATATTGCACGGTTGATGTATAAATATTGTCCAGTTTTCAACAGATTGCACAGTTTTAGTAGAGAAATAGTCAAGGTAATAGTCCAGGAAAATTGCAGACTCAGTGTCTGACTCTCAAATGGAAGAGTTTGCAGAGGTGCAGAGGTTTGTGTCTGTCACATGTATTTAACACAATAAACATATACAAGGAGTCAAGCAATTCATTAAATACTAAAGAGTTCAGCTCTTGGATGACTCACCTCCCCTCCCTCCCTGCTCCTCCTCCATCAAAACATTCATATCACTGACTTCAACTTTCTGAGGTGTGACAGGCAAACAGCTCTGTTCACAGTAGAGACAGGGAGGTAAAGCAGGAGTGAAAGCAGCTGTTAGATCCAGTTAATGAGAGAGAGCTCAGGTGATAGCTGAGTGTGTCCCACGCCCTCCCCCCCTCTCTGACCCTGCAGTCAATTCTGTCAGACATCCCTCTCCTCAAATTCACTGTGTGCCTAATTACAAGCTCCTAATTAGGGCGCGTTTTTAATTTCCACTACTAACTTCTAACTCTGAACAATGAAATGGAGAAAAACATTAACATATTAAATTCATTAAGCCATTCAACTGTCACTCGCATGTGTCAGTTTTTGTCAGCATGTTGCCATCAAATTGATTTTTTTTTCACTCATTAGTTTAACTGTTATTTGTAATTATCTTTTATTTTTTCCTTCTGGGTACCAGAATAAAATACACCGCTCAGCTCCTGTTGTTCATTTGGCACAGTCATCAAGATGTCTAACTAATGCAACATTAATTTAAAAAACTGACACAATTCAACTGAGAGCAGGGAAACATAAAGGAAGAGGTATCGATCCACCGCTCAGGTTATTGATGAAGTCGCTCAAAAAAACACCACGTCTGCTCAATTTTTTATGCCACACCAGAGACTAAGATGTTTTCAAGAGTACTGAAAGAGACCATGAATGGATTATTGCAAACTAAGAAGAGGACCTTGGAGGATTTGATGAACAAATGTTTGAAATGGCAGTTTTTAAAATCCTTCCCTGATTTTGAATTTGGGTAGCATCACACACACACACAAGGAGAATCCTAACAGATATTCTCCATAACCTCAAACGTGCTCACACTACAAGATATGAAAATCTTGGCTCATCACATACAACAGGATGTCATCAGGTGACCTCACATAAAAAAAAAGAGCCAGCAGTTAAATTTGAGATTATAGCCTATAGCCTCATGCTCTATGCAGAGAGGAAAAAGACATTTGAAAAACTAAAAAACAAGTCTTGGGTGAAGAAATGTCTAGGGAGATGTGGACAACATGGGTTGTATACGTCAGTGAGAGTTGGAGGTCAGATTGTAACGATGAGCATTACAGTTTTCCGGCGCACCTGTTCAGGTTGGGTCTTGCCCATTATTCTAATTTTGTTCTCTCCTGGTTGATTTTAAACTAATTTTCACAGTATACAAGAAAAGAACCTACTTGCAAGAAGAAAAGTGTGAAAAGCAGTCTCATTGGCCCTCACTTATCAAACGTACGTACGGCAGAAAAACGGGTGTACGGTCATTTCCACTCAAAGTTCGGCACTTATCAATTTGGACGTGAGCGGAGGGTGCGCTCAAATCCCACGGCAGGTCTCAGTTCATGTACGCACATTTTCAACTCAGTGTGGACTTGCAGTGCAGCGAATCTGTCTGTGTCAGAGAATCATTAGATCATACTATAACAGCGCTTGTTAAGACGGATAGATAGAGGTTCACAGATTTACTGTTAGATAAGATATCTAAAATGTATTTTATATTATGCTCCACCTCAAACGATCTCTGTAGACTACATTGCTTTTTAAATAATGTTGAGCAGCGCGAGCTGTCAGGTGATTTCTTTAGTTGTGTGTTTTATTTGATTAATTTTTGTTTGTTTAATCGGTTTACTTTAAAGATTAAAGATTAGAGAGGCTGCTTTCAGTAAATACATGTTAAACGTTCAGCGCACAGGAATATCATTGCAGAAAATACTGAGACAAATTACAACAGAAAAACTAAAAACAGTTAGGCTACTTTAAAAGGACAGAAAGCTTTCCAGAGGATAGTAAATACAACTTTTAGCCTTTGAAATATGAAATATTTAGGAATTCAGAACATTAACATTAGATCATAATTAATCGGTATGTCCGGAGATTTAAATAATAAATACGCTGATGTGCCACATGCGTAATTGCGCACAGCAGATGCCCTGAGGCCAGACTACATATGACTTAATAACAAATAAAGAAATCTGGAGGCTGTAAGACGGAGTCAGGACCTTCTTTTATGTAAGTGTTAAATTCTTGTGTTTGGAAAGAAGGCTAATCGGATGAGAAGTGCACATTGCACAGCGTTTGATCAAACACTTTATTCATGTGATGCAGGACGTTTCAGGTTTCTCATCTCTTTTAAAGTCTCATAAATGGCGAGCTGCCAGTGCAGCCGACGTTATCCGACACAGATGCAGGTTCACCTGTGTGCCTGATATTGAGGCTGAACCGATGAAGGAAGCCACTCGCTCCACGATCTGGGATAATTTGAGGTGGGGTACGGCTGACGTCCTCCAGTCCGCTCCGGGAGCTGCTTCTTTTAAGACCTGCAACACTAGGATACATTGTAGCGATCGTATGGTCTGACCAGGTTTTTTAAACTAGAAGTATTTTAGTTTAAAAAATTATATTACAGCCTAGATTATGTACGTTACATAAAAAAATTAATTAAATATTAAAAACTCCGCTGGAGTTCGGTTATCCACACCAACGCTGTTGAGATTTCCATGCAGGCGCATTTCTTCTGAAGCTCTTTAATCCTACATTTCAGACTGCCAGACAACATAATGTTATTCCTCTTTACTTTTCTCTGTTATGGTGTCACTCAGGTCATATCTCGTTTGTCTTCTTTGCCGTATTAAGTATCTCCATGCCGTAAACTCTGGGGGCGAGGACAGCTGAGCCGTGAATAAATATGGGCGTGGTATTCAAATGACGATCATTTCTAGCCGCAACACCCGGTCTTGCGTACGCTGTGATCAGCCAGATACGCACGTTTCATAGGTCCCACATGGACCCTGTCGTACAATGATTTCTACACCCAAATCTGCGCTGGTTTCTACAACAGATTGATAAGTGAGGGCCATTGTGTGCACACAATTGCTATGGTTTTCGCACCGGTCACAGGATATACTGTACATATCATCATCCCCCTTCCCACTTGCAAGCAGTGAAAATTTAATTCAATGTAAATAATCTGCAGTGTTCACAAATTGTCTCGCCCCGACTTCATGCAGACTTTTTTTGGTAGGCCGACAGAAAAAAAAGTCCAGATAAAACTGAGATGAAACAATGTGGCCGGTTGTGTGCAAATATGCAGCTCACTCTGACAATGTCTGTAAATGTTCAAGAGCTTAGTGCATGTGCGAAAGGGTCTATAAAGAACTGAGGGTTTATAATGCATACACTAATCTTCGCTTTATATTCACAAAGCAGAAAGATGAAAGTCTGGGGAGACAGATGCATCGCCATCTTTCATGGACTCAGCAGTCTACCTTCCTCTGGCACCCTGCTGGGAGACACTCTTTCAATCGATAACATTTTGCATCTTTATTCTGAAGTGCCTCAGCAGGCTTTGTAACACATTCAATGCAATGCATTTAAAAAAGGCATTTTGAACCAGACATCCAAAAGACAAGTCTGCAAATATCAAACGCTGTCATCAGCAGTTTGATATTATTGGGCTCGCCTACCTTGTTATTTTGGGACCAAATGAAAGGGGTAATTTTGGAATCGTTTCTTTTTTCTCTTTCTTTTTTAAACAGTGGTTAAGCCTCTGGCCTGTACATGGAGTAAATATTTTGCTTCTTCATATGTCTTACTAGAGCTCTCTCTCTGTTAGATTCTCATCAAACTCTGCAGGTTACCCCTGTCTGAAGATAAAACGCCAAGAGACATGTACAGTATTCTTGGGTTTAGTATGCCAGGCCCAGGGTAGCAGACTAAAAAATGTTGAGCTCCAACACTAATGAAACATTAACATTTATAGGTTTCTAGAAACTACATGCCACTCAGACTAAAGTGGGCAACATTATTGACTTGTTTAACACCAAGATTTACGAAGTTCAGCAACGTGACTGCAATGGTGCTCATCATCAACAAGGAAGCTCATGCATTAAGCAACAGTAACACCTAACCTTAAGCCTTTTCCATCCACACTAAAAATATATTTACTTTTCCTCATGTTTCCTCTTAAATATGTACCTTCAAATACAGCCTGGTGTGGAGTTTCCAGCAACACGGGCAATTATATAATCATACATTATTTTTATCTAAATTCTACAGGCCCCTGCTATTCTCTGAAAATATCTCGCTTCTTATCACTTTTGTCATGGTATATAAGTTATTGGAAAAGGGATCATGGTAGAGCATGAATGAATGGGATTCATCAATTCATCAGAGTAGTAAGGGTACTGTAGGTGTCATCATTTCTGAATTTTGTTGAGATTCTTATTTTCTGAGACTTTGAATAGATTCATGGCTTCAACAAAATCGGTGGCAAAAGAGCCAAATGGAGCAGCAATAAATTCAGCCAGTCTCACAGATGACTGGAGTAGATCCTGAAGTATGTACTGATTTATAAATAGACATTGAATCAAGAATCCAGAATCGTTTTGAAACCAAAATAGATTCTCAATCGAATCGTGACCCCAAGAATCGAGATCGAAATCAAATCTTGATCACCCAAAGATTCCCAACCCTATTGTCCTAAAACCGTCCCTCCCATGTAATGTTTGACGTCATTGTCTTCTGTGTTGTCAGACCTGTGACTGCGTGCCCTGTTTTAATTGTGTCCTCTATGCTCATTTGTTTTTTTCAGCTTTGAATAATCAGCCTCACCTTCCAAGGGCTTCCAACTAGTATTTACTTAAGCCTGGCTCACATTGTGCGATTTTCCTCCGATTGTATAAAAGTCGGGGTGGCATGTCAGCTCACACTGTACGACTGAATCGTTTACAACGCCTGACCAGACCTTGAGATTGAGTGAAATCAGGACGGAGCGTTGACAATTGTTAATAAAGTTTAATTTGAAGGAAGTGGAAGTTGTTGTAGGATACAGGAAAGTTGATACAATCATAGATATATGGATACAAGTTTCAGAAAAGTGCTGCACTGATGATCTGAACCAAAAACTTAAGAAAAAAAAACACCAGGTTGCATCCTGCCGCTGGTTGCCATGACTACAGTCACACACAACTTCTGCCAGACCCTTTCATGACGTAATCATCAAGATTTTAAATTCTAAATATCAAACATGTTTGAAATAAATCGGGGGGGTCCCGACAATCACCGGTCAGATTGGGGACGTTAAGATTGGATCTTTGCACCGCTCACACTACAAGATAATCTGAACAGATAATCGGGTCCGAGCAGCCTTGAGTCGGGAGCGACCCTACGATTGTCGGGTAGGAAGAATCGGAGCTCAAATCAGCCCGATTATCCTGCAGTGTGAGCCAGGCTTTAGTGTTAACTAACTAGTGTTCTCTTGAATCTTGTGTTTTTGAATTTTGGTTTATTTACTACAAACTTTTTGGATTTCCTCAGACCATGAGCCTTTTCTTGTTGACATTTGTGAGTAATAAACTTTGATTTGATATCATTCTTCTGCTTTCTTACTTGTGTTACTGTTTCACTGAGTTCTCTTCTTTACCTGATACAATTAATTTTTGTAAATGGACTCGAGCTTGTATAGCACTTTTCTGGTCTTCTGACTACTGAAAGTGCTTTTACACCGCATGTCACACCTACACATTCACACACAGATGGCAGTGGTTGCTATGTAGTGAGACTTTAAGAAGTTACTAATCCCATTCATACGCCGCCGATGAAGCAGCGGGTGCAATTCGGGGTTAAGTGTCTTGCCCAAAGACACATGTTGCTGCAGGAGCTGGAGATCGAACCCTCGACCTTCCGGTAGAAAGAAGACGACTCAATCCACTGAGCCACAGCCGCCCATTTTAAAATGTAATGCAAGAAGGTTTATTTCTATAGCACTGTTCTGAGACGTCAGCCGCAAAGTGCTTTAGTAAACCTATTTCCACTATGTTGATTAGGTTTCATAAGTCCCATGGTTCACTGTGATCCCAAGGTTCACTTCAGACATGGCTGAATGAGCTATAGCAAATAAAAGACAGACGTTCTAACAGAAAAGGCTCCTCGGTCATCTGGGAGATGAGTTTAGCATGATTGCTCCTCAAAAAACACCACCGCTTTCTCCATGTCGCACAGCCCTTATTTATAGTGTTTAGGTAGTTGGACTGTAGTAGTACTCGAGTTGGGTCTTGTGTGAAGACAGAACCTCTATCATGTGAGGTCTCAGTCTAGTCTGGGAATTAACCAAATATTTCCTTGGTTTTGTCTAAGTCTTGGATAAAGAGGACTCCATATTTTTAATCAAGTCCGGTCAATGCCACCACTGATTGATTCCTCCACATCATAACTGTGAATATAAGGAAAACACCCCTTCATAAATGCAACCAAAAACTAATTTGTAGTTTGACATTTTAGTCTGTTGAAAGCCCAAAACCTTCCCCAGCCCATTTCATACAAGTTCACATTTGAGTCACAAAATGTTTTAATCCATCATGTTTCTTAATTAAATTCCCATGAAAAAGATGAACCTTTTAAGGACATGTCGGGGGTTGAGGGGTTGAGCCACCAATCTCTTCATGTGTTAATTCTTGGTGGTGAGATTGGTCTTATGAAGAGTGCTTTGGTTTGGCATAGAATATGATCGTTTTCAGAACTCCATCCATCAATTACTTTTTGTAATTTATAAATGAAACACTTGAATGCCTCTGGATGGTTTCCCTATGATGGTGCTTTGAAAAGATCGTAGTGGAAATTGTCAGACTTTGATGATGTTGACATGTTAGTACAGACAAAAAAAACAACTTCTATTCTGTTCAGACTTGTGATAGTTTGTCATGTATATGATCTTGGTCTTCTTTCTTAATCCCATAATGTTTTGGTCCTCTGGTACATTCTAGTCTCAGCCATGACTTCAATCAATGTGGTCTTGACAACTACACTAGATAGACAAACACAACAAATCCAAATGAAAATTGACAGCAGGCGAAGACTGAAAGAAAAATCCACAATTACAAATCTGTCTGATACTTCAGCACCATTGGACAGCACCATGGATTTAAAAATAGACAGAACAGTAAAGCCTCTGATATTTCAGAGCTGTAGTCTGGCCATAGATTCTTTGTGGCATAAACCTCAGTCAGAAAAGGGATCGATGAATCAGGCAGACAAGACTCAAATATTAAAGTAAATAACCCATCTGCCCCCTGCACTGTCTCGTTGCAAACGGGGCAGGGGAGGTTAAAAAGGAGGGGGGCACTTGGTTGTTAGCTAACAAGGGGGTAGCATCCTCAAATCGCCTAGCTCATGGGACCCTGAACACAAATCGACAACACAAGTCAACAGCAAAATGCTCCACTCTCAACAACGCTTGACTAAACAGTGTCACAGAGGTTGTTGAGATCAGACTCCTGAGGATTTCCACACTTCAGAGAGTCTGACTGTTATCAGGCCCACTGACATGTTTGAATTTAGGCTGAATGAAAAGAAGCCAATCACAAATATTAAATGGACTTAAATGGTAAATGGACTTGGAGCTTGTATAGTGCTTTTCTAGTCTTTTGACTACTCAAAGCGCTTTTACACCACAGGTCACACCTACACACTCACACCCATTCACACACTGATGGAGGGGGTTGCTATTCAAAGTGGCCAACAGAAGTAATTAATCCCATTCATACACATGCATACACCACCACCTAAGCAGCAGGTGCAATTTGGGGCTAAGTGTCTTGCCTAAGGACACATCGGACATGTTGCTGCAGAATCGAACCCCCAACCTTCCGGTCGAGAGACAACCGACTCTACCACATGAGTCACAGCCAACCATAGAATGAGAAATTCTAAGTTTCAGGAGAAGAGTTTTTTGACCTGGAGATGGCAGTGGAAATGTTACAAATGCTGTTTTACACTTATGTTCAACTTTCAGTCAACCTTAGCAACAGACAAAGAGTTGAAGCTGAATCAGGGCCTTTAGCCTCTTGGCTAAGAGCTAAGCCACGGCCATCTAACAACGCCCCTAATTATTGCATTGCTTTCAGCCTTAATATAAAGTGAAAAATAACCCCCCCCCCTGTACATTAAGTCTTGAGCTATTCAAGAAAAGCTATTTTCAACTTTTCATTCTACTGTCAACATCAACACTTTAACATGGGTGTTAATAGGACTTATGGGTCTTTTGCAGCCAGCCTCAACTGGACACTTGAAGAACTTCAGCTTTTTGCAAATTTGAATTGGCTTTATTTTTTCAAAACTTGAGTTTGCTGCTTGATCGTTAGTTAAAAAATCCTAAGCTATTCATATTATTGCTAGCAGTTAGCATGCACAAGCATCTTTAGGTGAGATGCTGTGATTTGTTCTCAAAGCTGCAGTGCTGAATGGAAGCTCTGTCGTGTAGCTTTATTACACTGCTAAACTCCCTCAACCAAAAAATAAACACCAGTCACCAAAGTAAGATCACCAAATGGATCACATTAAACTCCTGCAGCTGAAAAAACAACAACAGCAGGGAAAACTCAAGAAACGCTGCCCTTAATAATCATCTGCAGCCATCAGGAATTACTCGCAGATTAAGTGCGTGAAGAGTAGAATAGCTGCTGTGTTACTATTCCTATGACTGATTCGCCATATTAATCTCATAATGTATGTCATAAATCATCTGAGCATAATCACACTCAATTAAAGCCCATCATCAGGAACGATAATGAAACTTGATGACAATAATTTTGGATTTGAAGGTATCCCAATTTCAAATTAGTTTTTAGATGCCAGCATATATTACATAGAAATGTGGGCTATTAAGGATTGAGGTTTTGGGGTTTAAAAATAAAAAAAGTAAAGCAGTCCAGCAATGCTAGTAATAGCTTACTTTCTCTTTTACACACCCTGACTGATGTTTGCTTCTAAGCATGTTAAAACCCAGCAGGTACCTCCACACTTGAAATGAAGCCAATGTGGAAGAGCCAAAGCAAAAAACTGCAAAAGCTCCGGAAGTCTTATACAGACCAAATATTGAAATGTCAATTTTTACAGCAGAAATAAACACATTCACAGCCTGTGAAAAACAATGTCAGTCTGAATGGCTAATGTCTTCATCAGCACACAATGTACGTGGAGGTGGCGTTTTATTATAACTCACCCGTTTTGATTTTATGGAGAATAAGAGTTAATCATTACAAGAACTGATCTGACTGCTGCCAAGTGTCTTAAGACCCACCACAGCTCCAACTTTGTCTGTTTTCAGATTGGCCATCAATTAGTTTGAGAAATTATTTTCCAATATGGCGGCCAACACTGATGGGCTTCAAAAGTCCTCTTCAGAAAACATTGTTTCATATCACTGAGACTATGTCCAGGTTGAATACAGTCTATGGTTATAAAAAGGAGTCTAGGAGTCAAAACGTTTTTTTATGCAGTTACACATTGCTGCTGTATTCCTGTTTGGATACAATTCTGATATTAAATTCGGAAATAAAATAAGGAACTTCTGGTTGTCCTGATTTACGACATTAACTTAACCACGGAAAAAGCAGCCCCTTATGGATGGACAAGTAAACAGAGAACATACAAAAAGTTAAATGTTTGATGTCACAGGGTGGATTTTACTTGTGACTTGTCAACTGAGCTGTTCGGGAGATTCCATTACTGTGACTACAGGGAAATGCTGAGGTGGCTTACATATGGTGCGTCTTAAGGGTCAAAATAGCACGTGACTGTTATGTTAAAAAACATGATTACATACATTTCTGACCTTAATAGGTTCACTGTTGACACATAAATGCTGACAGCCCTTTTTTTAAGTGTCTTTTGCATTTAGAAGAAATAAGTCAGTGGATAGAGTCAGAAACCGGGGAGAGAGTTACAAATGACATGCAGGAAAGGACGCACAGGTCTAATTTGAACCTGGGCTGCCCTCTTGGAGAGCCACAGCCTCAATACGTGGGGTGTGCACTAACCATTAGGCTACCGGAGCCCCGACACACCCTTCAACACAAAGAGCAAAACAGATGAAGCACAAAATATACTGTTTTTTTCATGATGAGTGCATGTTGATGTGAGGCAAGGACCCCCTTGACATGCAGAAATAGCAGCCAACACTTACTTTGAGTCTTCATTGCAGAATAATGAAAAAAATGCAATTGAGAATATATAATGCCCTTAACCTGATAATGCCTGGAACGCTTTGCAGTGGCCTGTTTGTACAAACCAATGCAGCTCCACACTGTGCTAATGATCTCGGCATTAATCCTGTCATTCAAATGGCCTCCACAACATTTACATCCATCCTATTATCCTAATTAATTAGTCCAATAACAACGGGGTCAGTTTATTTTCCTGCCAACAATTATGTTGTAATGATATTGTGGGAACACGTAATGATGGGTAATAAGTGAAGCGAGAAATCCACCGGGGGGTCACACAAAGTCAGAGATGAGGTGATAAACACAGAGGGGTGAGCGAAGAGAGAGAGACAGGCAGAGACGAGGAGGAAGTAGCAGCAGCTGATGTGCTTATTAAAAGAAAACAAAGCAGTCAGTTACCTGAGGAGGATTTCCAGCTGATGGAGGGCTCCGGTTTACCGCTGGCCTGGCACATCAGGGTGACGTTGGAGCCTTCATTTACAATAAGATCTCTCGACAGGTTGATGATTTTTGGTGGTACTGTCAAAGCAAATGAAACATGTCAATTAATTAAACTGTGTCATAAAGAGGGAACCCAACAAATGAAACTCCTCATGTGCGAACAAATTACATAGATACTTCAAATGTACGACAGAAAGCCTGTGTTACAACTGGTTTTGGGAAAATCAATAGACATGGAATTACTGCCAATTTCCATGCACGCTGTAGTCAGTCATCGGCACACACTAAGGCGCCATTCGCTGCCATTCTAGTCAGTGCTCAACAAAACAGGCACCAAACAAACAACAAAGCAACCTCCGAAAGACAAAGCAACCTGTTGTTAATTTGCACGTTTTTTTTTTCCTTTATCCTAGTGTGATCTTGTAGTTCTCCTGTGATGTGTTTACAGCCGCTCATGGCTGCACTCATGCTCTCGAGAGGGACCCCGTGGGGCAGCGGGCACGCTGTTAGGTGGAGCTAAAACTGTGGCGCTGACGGATCGCAGCACGCAAGAGGACAATGTGGAAATTGGCAGTCGCCATGCAAATTAAGCGGGAAAGTCAAAAGTATTGTTCAGACACAATCTCTGAACCCATCAGCAATGATTGTCTATCACTGTCTGATGGACGATATGCGTCTGGGAACGAATGCCAATTTCAATGTAATTTACGTTTTAACGACTTCCAGCCAAGATTTATTTTTCTGAGCAGCATTTTTGTCTGCAACATAAACGTCATCATTTCTTAGCCCATGATATACCTCAGAGTTGCGCCCTTTCATCTGTTGCTTGTTAGTCTCAGTGGAGAGGTGAAAAACTTGAATGGAGGTTGCATTTCTTATGCATTTCAGGAATTCAGGGAATCTAAACGTTGATTGGCTCTCATGACAGAGCGTCAAGCAGATTTGTCACTTCATACAAATTAAGACAGAACACTTTACATGCAGAAAATCCAGACCCATTGTGTACTGATTCCTAATTTTTAAGTATAATCTGTAAATTGAGATGAATTCAGAGCAGAATTATTTTTATTGTGTAAGAAAGCAGAACTGAATTGCCCTCTGGGAGAAGTAAAGTTTTCTAAGTCTAAGTCTAAAACAAAGATGTAAGTAGACAGGAAGTTTCACTGGGTGATGTGTCTGATGGGAAATGCATGTGATGTCTGTAAGATAAAAACATACAAGTGTTAATATTCCCCGATACTCTCAGTGGCCTGAAGTTAGCAACACAACTCAAATAAAAACTCCAACCAATAAACAAGACTTCAAAGCATTTCAAAAGTTGTTGCTTTTCTTGCCTCGCAGATCATAGAAACATTTTTTTAGTCTACTTTAATATACAGTTATTCAGGTATCATTTTGACCTTTTTATAACATCAAGAAACAAGAAAATCTGATTGTTTTGGCTTAGTGAGCTTAAGGTCATCAGCCTGGATACTGGTCAGTCTCGTGTAGCTGGAAGTTGCAGTCTAGTTAAGCAGACACAGAGAAGGCTTACATGCACAGAGCTGTGTGGTCCTCAAGGGGAATTTATGAAACCAGACATGATGGTTTTAAAACGTAACTGGAAGGGTGCATTTTTGCTGAATGGGTTTGATCATTGTTGGAAAAGATTTCTGAAACTGCAGGCAATCTGAGTAACTCACAGCCAAAATTAGCTTAATGGAGAGACACTATCATGAAGTGTGTTTAATGGCTTACTACGACTATGTGTCTTTCAGAGCAGATTTTCAGATCAAAACAAAAGCTATCTTCCAAACTTCCCCTCCCCCCTTCTGTTTCCACATTTTCTCCCGCCCCTTCCATCTTGTTTCACTTACGGGGACTGAGGCAGCAGCAGACTAGTGAAAACAAGATTCTGCAGTCAAGTTTTGATATGCATCTCAAAGTTGATTTGGTTGTTATGTTTGTCTTTTTAGGACATAGAAAGTCTTCTCTTTGGTTTTGAGAGTTTGTTAGTCCTCTCTGTCGTTCTCTTGTAACAACACTGTTTTAAAGCCTCTAGACATAAGTTCCCTGAGAGGATGGGTCCAGATCTGTCTCACTCCACCCACGCAGTGACAGGGCTAAGGGTCTGTTAGGGAGGGGTTACCTAAAAAAAAAACATGTATGAAACATGTTTGTGCCTCTGAGTGAACTATAAACAAGCTGAAGGAAGCTCTGTTCTGTCCATGTTAACACAGAGCTAAGAAAAACAAATCCAGAGGGAGTTTTAATTCACTCTCTTTTTAGGAAGTCTTTACTCCACTATATTTTTACAAAGGTTATAGTTGAAGAGTTGCAAAAACAGATACGATCCATCCTGAAAAACAGTGCCCTGATAGTTTTGATTAGCATTTTAAATAGAGATGTTACGTGATCCGAAAACCTGTTCTGTTGCAAAAACCCAATACAGTCTATGGGGAACTCTGTGAAAGCCACACAACTTCACTCTGAATGATATTACCTGAAATAAACAATAATTGAAAAACTTTTTTTAGAACAGAGTTAACTGTTTTTGCACATGAACTCTTCAAATTTTGATTGTTGCCTTATTAAAGTTTTGAAAGCTGCATATGCCTTTAAACTTCACCTGTTGTATGAAGGTGTATATTTGGAGGGTTAGGTTGTTGGCTTAAAAGTCTGGGGAAATGCTGGGGTTTATTTATTAGTTACAATACCCTGTATCGTCCTGTTGGGGAAATTTGTCTTGGACTCAAAGTACTGCCAAACATTTAGCTGCTTCCTGGAGAATCAATCAATAAATAAAACAATAGAATAACACATCCACATACTACACAGAAGGCCATATACCAATGCAAAACAGCACAACATATATTACACATTACCCATTTTGCAAAAGATCTGCAAAAACACAGCATGAGAGATAAGAGAACAAAGGCAAGAGAATATAAAAACATATAGGAACACCATGCGGCTATTGCAAAACCTACACACCCTTAGGAAACATTATTCCAAATTTTCATTGACGTGGGTACAAACAAGTTTTTGAATAGTTCTGTTTCAGATTTCGAACAATGGAACCATTATCTCTTGTCGTGCATACTGACTGCTTAAATTGCACTTTTAGAGTTATGTTACCTTCTTCAATTTGTTGAACATCTCATTTTAATCATGCACAGACAATAAGTTCAGATAATGTCTCAGTCTTCCCAAGAAAAAAACAAAACAACCAAAACCTTGAATACTGTCTTTACAAATGTGAGATTTTATGATGCAATCGTATGATATACCTGCTTTTGAACTTTTTTACTGGGCAAAAAAAAAAGAAACTGTACTTTTGATTTGATTTGTAGAAGATGCTTTGTCAATATCCGTGTCTACATCAAATGCCCTCTGGGAACTTTTCAGAGGTAAACTCAGACTCCACCTTCAGTGTGCTGCTCACGTGTAGAGAGGAGGTGATGGAGAGGGAGCTAAAGGCTTCCCGGAGCCTGCTCCACTGGGAAAAAGGTTTGCAACAAGAGCTCTATTTTTAGCATTCTGCTTGCACACTCTGAAAGTTGTATACCTGTTTAAATGTGAAGAATGTGTTATCAGTGTCTGTGATGTGTAGAAGGGCAATTATTCACAGTTTAGAGGTGCACTGAAAATGTAATAATAAGAAAAAAAAAAGTGCCACACAAACATGTTCATTTATAAGACAAGCCTTGCACCTTTCCTCTGTGACAGATTCTAATGAATAATGTTGTCACTTCACTCAAGCACCTTAAAGATATGAACACAACAGATTTCTTGCAAAGCGTGTAAACTCAATATTATCTCCTGCAGCACACAAATCAATAAAGGGAAATTATGTTTATATGAGAATGGAGTCACTGTCATGTTTAATTCACTCTGCTCTGTACTTCCCCGTGGTAAATTAAGATTTTTGTTATAAGGCTTTGCATCCGACAGAGAGAGTCATAAACTGCTATGTTCCCCTAAGTGACAGTTAAATAACAGGTTTGAATGTATGACTGCTACGTTAAAGATGAGTGACTGGGAGAGACTCTCCGACAAACGTTTTTCTACCACACTAAAGATTAACATAGGTTAGTTTGTTTTAACACTGAGGTCACATTTAAAAGACAAAGCACAATTCTATTTTTTGCAGGATAAAGACGATTACCATAAATGTGTGGGATTTGGTCAAAATCAAATGATAAGAGGGTTAAACGTACAATATGTAGAATTGTATGACAATGTTTAAATATCTATATCTATATCCATTAGAAATTGACTTTTTTTTGTTGAGTACCTATTACATCAAATATTTCCAAAACCCAGAGCCATACGGGGCATGTCTTGTCATGGCGTACATTTAAAGGTTGATCCAATGGCAACTGGACTGGTTGAAGATTTTGAAGACATTTCACCTCTCCTTCAAAAGGAGAAATGAAGAAGCCTTTCAGAGATCTCTAACCAGTCCAGTTGCCTTTGGAACGAAGCTTTGAAAAAAAAAAAAACAGCGTCAAATCCAGGTTCACAAAGTGTGCATGCATCTGAGCCAAAAAGAGAAACATTTTCAAAAGCATTACACATAAATAAAAATCACACATTGAAAGTAAAAATAAAAACTATTCTTCAGTGCTAAACTTTATAGAACAGTTTGAAAGGAGTGCAGAGAGCAACGTCTCCAACAAGCAAACAACAGATCTCTTATGAAAAGCACTTTGTTCAGAAAAAGTCGTACACTCCATTGAGGATGCTGCTCCAAGGTTAACAGAGGAGGCTTACAGTCAGACATGAAAACTTTCAGTGTGGATCACAGCTTTCATTTTTGAAAGATCACTCAAAGGAATTACAGAAATGCTCTAATAATAGGATTACAGGACTTAAATAATACACAGAGAGGTACCAACCACGCCTTTTTGGGGGAACAACATCCGTTCAACTCTGCATCAGAACCAGTTGATACTATTCAATCATAGCTAGAGAAACAATTAGGAATACTTAGTAATATACATACATATATACTGCTTACGTTACACTCTACCAAAGCCACCGAGCTTTCTGGGGCCCAGTTGCATGGGAAGGGTCATGAAGGTTAGCAAAAACTCGGTCAATCTTAATTTTAAGCATCAATGACCTAATTCTATTTTACACCTAAATACTCATCATTACCTCTTAAAGCAACAAAAACACACAGTTTACTTACTGTTGCTCCAGTAAATGTTCCCTGTTTCATAATTTAAGCCCCACCTCTTCTTAAAATGTAACCGTAGTAAGCGGGCCCAGAGGGAGCTTATGTTAGCAACGAGGCTAACGCTAACATTACTGATCAAATGTGCATACCTTGATTTAAATCAAGTCCTGGGAGGGCCCAATGACCGGGCCCCTGTGGCATGCCGGCCCCCCAATACAAGTCCCAATTATAAATGGGAATTTGTGTTAGCCCTACTTTACATGTTTTGTTTGAAAGTGACCCGTAGGCTCGAACTATTTTGAAACCGATCCAGTAAATTGTATCAAGCAACATCTAATCAAATCTGTATGAACTGCAAAAGTATCTTACGATTAAAGTAGATGTTTTTGCCAGCGACCTGCTCAGATTGTCATTCAAACAGAACCCCCACAACGATAGAACTTTCTTGTAAGGGTAAGTGTTGTTGTTCTCACTCTCTTCACTGACAGAATCCGGTAATTTACCTGTCAAGATAACCGTGCTGCCATGATTGGTAAGTTTGTTTGTGCCAGAGTCGTACACCATGTCATTCCCATTTTTTGATGGGTAAATTACAAGTTGTGGACGATGGAGTCTGACAGCTTTAAAGCCGCTGGAAACTTTCTGACTATGTTATTTATGATCTCATGTACATAATATCAACCATCAAAATGTATTAGAAATAAGCTTACATCTATTTTTGTAACGTTGTTGATTAAGTTTTAGGAAACATTCAACATGGAAAAATATTTATTATGCATTAAAATCCACAAACCAACAATGGTCTGTCTTTTGAGTGTCATGTGATTTTGGATCACATCATGGCAAATGTGGAGAAGATGGGGCTGGTAAATCAATCGAAAATCAATCGAAATCCACATTGAGACCCTCTTACCGACGTAATCTTGCACATGTCGATTATTTACTGAAGATTATTTTCAGGGCGGTCACGTGACGACGAGTCCAATACGCATCATTGAAGTAATGTCCGTCGTTTGGACACATTTTGTCTTTAGGGAAGACGACACAGAACAAAAAGAAGTCAAATGTAAAACGACTGTTTGCAATAAATGCACTTTATTTATTTTCTACTGTTTTAGAGAAGTTCATTACTACTTTAAAACTAAAATGTGTCGTTTTCATTTCAAGTGAAGCTTTGATTTCAGTTCCAAATATTCAATAAATAACCACAAAATAGTTCATCAGATATGTTCTCTTTCATTATAAAAAATATCCCAGCTTTAATAGTTGAGCAAATTTACAGTAGAGACCATTACAATGAACTATAAGGGCAAAAAACAAAATAATCGTTCATTAATCGTAATCGAGGTCAAATGTTGAATTAATCGTGATATTGATTTGAGGTCATATAGCCCCGCCCTAGGAGAAGATAAACTGAATTACAAGAGTACGGTACTGGATTAAGCTAAACTTGTAAAACATCAGAACCATACCTTTAAGGAAAGTTCATATTCTGATGTGATAGTCATGGGGAGTAAAATCTTTGTACTCAGAGTTTTATATATTTTTTAGACTTTAATAAAACATCTTTGTGTTCTTTGTTATGATCAGCTTTTGTGTTAACTGATTCATGTATTTAAAGCAACCACATGAAGTCATTTTTTTAAAAACGATTAGATGTTGTTGACTTATTAAGTGTGTTTGTATTTTCCTTTAAGTATGTTTTTTTACACATCTACATATGAATTAAAATATGAATTTAGATGTATGTGCATGTACATCCAGATCTGTCTGTATGTGGGCACATGCATTTACACACTAATAATATTGAATCCTTCCACCATAAATGTATCAGACATTGACCGGCTGTATCTGTGACGTATATACATAACCAGCTTTTTGTGTTTTTGTCCGTTTGTTGTTTGTGCTGTCTCGTTGTGCTCTTTATATGTCATATAAACTCTTAAAATGCAAAGAAAAAATAAAACAGGAAAAACATGTGTTTGACTTCATGAGCACACTTACATGTCTGTTTTTGTGACTGTGTACTAAACTTTTTACTTGTATAACAAAAACACATCTAAAAATGTCTCCAGGTGTCTCAGTTTATCAGTGAACAAAGCTGATGTCTTCTAAAGCTGCAGTCATTTATTCCTGATGCCTCACACTTATTCTGTTTTTCCTGAATAAAACCTGTTTTTTCTTCCCTTTTTCTTTATTTTTTATCGCCGACTGATCTCTCCAAAGCGTTCTTTCTGTCATTTCCATTTCAAAGAAACAAGGACGCAACTCTATTTTGACATCTCGGGATAATCAACCTAGAGCGTATGAATAGTGTCACTGGTGCTCCAACTTGTTTCAGACTTGTTTGTAAGACAAAAATCTATGAATAATTTATTTCAGCTTAATCCCTCGTTTACCCCTCATGAATGACAAAAGCATAATGCGATTGTGCCAGTGCTGTTTCGTTTAGCTGCGGTGCAAGAGGCCAAGGCTGAAACTCTGTTTGTGGAGTTTAAAAAAAAAAAAAGGTTACGCTTCAGATGTATTCAGTACAAGCTGTGCGGCTGTAAAAAAAATCTTCAGCACTTTCTGGTGAAATTGCTTATTATTAAAGCATGTGAAGAAAGTAAAATCCTGCTAAGACCCTTGTTGGCTCAGACAGTGATGGCCGGTCAAATGTTTCTACCAGAACAACAAAGACAAATGTGTCAGGGAGAGACAAAAATGGAACACCTCTTACATCTGGATGGAGTTTCAGAAATATGCAAGTCTATTTCCTATATTTTGCACGTTATCTACAGTTTGACTGTTTTTTTGTTGTTGTATTCAAATAAGCTGAATTTTAAATCAATATGAAAAATTGTGAATGAAATGCTTATGATGGATACCTTGCCTTTGCTGAACACTTTCCCCGTGCATCCTATGAAAATCTGCAAGTCAAATTGCATCACATCACAGATGTTTTGGGCTCTGTGTTTGCATGTATGTATGTGTTTATTGAGTCTTTTGTTCGGGGTTTATTTTGATTTTTTTTTTCATGAATGCTGTTCTATTTGGATTTTGAAGAGTGATAATTAATAAGACAATGTATCTTGTCCTTCACATTTGGATTTTTGTTGGGATGTGGGGGGGGGGGGGGGGGTGTCTTTGGTTCGATAATTGATAGAGCTGAGGCAAACAAAAAGTGAAACTATCTAAGCATACAAGGGCGTTGCAAGGCTTTCAGGGCCCTTGGAATAGTTATATAGGAGCCCTAATCAGTTTTATTTTCCTGATTGAGCGTATCAAAAAAGTACAGAAGTATAAAAAAAACAATTTGTAATATATTTTATTTTATTTTATTTGTCAATTTTATTTCATTAAAAAAAAAAACAATAAAGTTAAGAAAAACAAACAAACATAAAATCTCAAATTTTTAATGAAAAGGAGCAAAAAGAAGATTAATCTTATAATATCTGCCCCTCTTTTACAAAACATTAATTAAAACAAAACAGAACACTTAATTCAAAAACAATTTTAATTAAATTAAATTGGCTGCAGGCAAACACAGCCACTGGCAGCCCCCTTGTAAGTCCTCCTTACCAATTCATTATACACAAGTAAGTATATCACAATACATTTTTATTACAGCATCACGAAAAAAAACAGTATCTCACTGACATATTTCCACATATTTATTCAACAAACTGGCTTTAATTTTTCTTTTAAATATCATGTTTGATTTTTATTCTTTAGTTTCTCTGTTGAGATTGTTCCATAAACCGATTCCTTTCACAGTAAAACAACATTCCCTCAATTTGGTTCTGAATCTCGGTTTATTAAAGATCTCTGTTCCTTTTAAATTATAACGGCTTTCCCTTTTTTCAAATCTGTTTTGGATGTTTTTTGGCAATGTTTTCTGATTAACTTTAAACATAATTTGCAGAATACTGTAATCAACTAATTCATGAAATTTCAACAACTTTAACTGAATGAATAGCGGGTTTGATGGATCTCTATACCGACTTCTACTGATGATTCTTATGGCTCTTTTTTGCAAAATGAAAATTGAACGGGTGAATGTTTTACAGGCACTTCCCCATACTTCAACACAGTATGTGAGATATGGAAGAATCAATGAGTTATATAAACTGTACAATGCTTTATTATCTAATGAATCCTTAACTTTGTGTACCAGAGCAAGTGCTTTTGATATTTTCATTTTTATATAATTTATGTGACTTCCAGTTCAAATTTCCATCAATCATGACACCTAAGAACTTAGTTTCCTTTACTCTTTGAATTTCCATACCTTCTACATTAATTGAAGCATCAATGCGTTCCCCTCTATTACTGAATATCATGAAATTAGTTTTTTCAAGATTCAGTGATAATTTATTTATAATAAACCATTCTTTTATTTTCTTCAATTCATTTTTGACCACATCCAACATCTGTGATATGTTATTCCCAGAATAAAATAAGGTGATATCATCTGCAAACAGAATACACTTGAGCAGTTTGGATACTTTCACAAAAATATATAGCAATAAGTAAGGTCTTTTACCTGCTTTTTGTAAAGTGTCTTGAGATAACACTTGTTATGAGTTGACGCTATACAAATAAAAATTGATTGATTGATTAATTGATTGATTTAATTTCTATTTCACAAGACGTGTGGATAGCAAAAAATATTTGTACAATTAAGAGAGTGTGTAGGTGTTTTCTTGCGATAATTGATCAAAATGAAAATAAATGACCCAATATTGGGTGTCTGGAACTTCTATTTTTGTTGCTATGGTATCGAATCAGACATGATTTGTTTTTTTTAATTTGTATTGTATCAAAGTAAAAAAAATGTGACTACTTTAAATAACTAGAACTTTGTGCTCCATCCATAAAACTCAATTGCAGTTTCAGTAAAACAATAAGAAATGATTACAACTGTGCAATTTTTGCATACTTTGGGCAATTTATTGCAATTTAAAAAGGTTTTCAAAACTGTTGGCTATATAATTCGGCCAATTTGCCTTAAAGAGAAAAAAACAGTAAGGTCAGGAAGTTTGACCATTGAGTGGGAAGTCAGCAAAAACAATAATCTCAAAATGAGTAGAGGAAATACCTTAAGGTCACAAAGAAGCTACACACCGTGCTTTGTGGCTGTGTCCAAAAGGTTGGCTAGGGGTGGTTGCATGGGCCTCCCTAGAAATTTGATTGGCCACCCCATGTGCCACCCTAAAAATCCTTAACTGTAATTGGCTATTTGCCCTTGCAGAGGCAGGACTTATGTAAAAAAAACAACAACTATAAGTTGTTGGGCCGAAAAAAGTCTGGACAAGACCAGAAACATTTTTCATTCATGTATTTTTTTATTTCATTTAACCGGGACAAACTCATTGAGATTAAAAGTATCTTTCCCACGAGTGTCCTTCACACAGGCAGCAGCACAGTATAAGTTTCTAACAAGAAACGAGAAGCCACACATACAAACACTTCAAAGTAAGCTGAAGGATCTGCTGATATTTGACAATTCAAAAAGTCCTGGCCCTTGTATTTTTCCACTTTCAGCAATATGTTGATATAAAAACAATAAGAATACGCTTCAGATTCATCGCTGAAGAACTAAGACGAGGTCAGCTCATTGCAGACTATTCAGTTTCCACATAATAAGCCCCTTCAGAGTTTTGTAAGCATGCTGAGAAAGGGACAGACAAAGAAAACAGGAACACAAAGCTCTCCTTCAGAAAGTGCTTCAATCACCCACTGTAAACACTTTCCAATGACGCAGACATTTACAGTAATTTACTGTTATGCATGAGACAGTACAAGCGGATCAAGGTTTCTCTCAATTCTTCTCATAAATTCATAAAACACAAGATCACATTTTCCGTTTCTTTGTAAGCTACTCAAGTTGAGCTGACAGCAACCCACACACAGCTGTGTGAGGAGTTTGCAGGTGAACAGAGCTATCAGGCTCACCTCTTGTCTGGTGTCCAATCATCTTACAGCAGAACATCCAGTTCAAATAAGAGTTCAATCCCTGTGGCAAACTGACAACCACCTGGCTGAGGTGCACTCATGCAAAGAATAAATCTCTATCAGCTGCTGCTTTAGAGGACTCTGACCACTGACCTCATGAAGGGTGGGCCAGCTAAGAGACCTTCCCTGCAGGGGAGGATGATCACAGAGGAGTAATACCACATTGAACTATATCATTAATATCAGAGTCAAGACTAATGGAGCAGTGTGGAAACATTGCTGTGATTTTTTATTTTTTTATTTATTTTTTGCCTGTAGGATTAATGAGTGAGCTGCAGCTGAGATGAAAAGATCCATCAATGCACTGGACAAACATCTCCCTCATTATTTCACTGTGCACACAATGCAGAATCTTTAATGAACTCAGAAAAAAATAACACAAAATTGGATTCTTCATCTCAGGCCTGCAAAATCACACAGTGATTGACAGATTCATTTATTTTAATGAAGCTGTCCAGAGGACAAGCTGCAATAATCTTGGAATTTTCAGTAAAAGAAAATGTTACTACGTCTTCTGATGATCTTGGAATTAGGACTGGGCCTGTTAGCGTGTTACAGATGTGGAGTTTTCCTTAATTGTGAACAAATCAGTAGATATAATTAGGCTGGCCGACCTTTTGACCACCCCATCTCCACTCAACTCTTGATACCATATTTGATATTTATGATATTTAATTTATTTGATAGGCACTTGGTGTGATGAACAGCAAATACTAACACCGAATTACACAAGACAAGTGTGGAAAAGTCCACAACATACTGAACTAGCTTTTAAAGATGGTACACCTGCAGACATCAGTATATTGAATTAATCTGCAGTGCAAACTGAGGAGAAAACCTCGCTGATTTTACAGCAGGAGCTGTGATTGGGGAGACTATGTAAGGATCTTTACCACTGATTATTGATACAACAGAAACTATTACAACAATGAAACAAGTTTTCAGTTATTTTAACAACTTAAATTCACGTCATCAATATTAAAATGCCGGCACACGTTCTGTCACAACACAATGAGTCAATCAATCAATCACATACAGAAAGGATAAAACAGCCAAACATTTCCAACTGTAGTTGTAAGCCTTCTGTACGGTGACTTGCCATCACGCTTCCTCTGCATTGTAAAACCATAGCCTGGGTGACGTCACCCATCTGTTACTGCAGGGGACGCTGGAGTTCCATTGGCGGCAGTCGCCATGCTGGAAATGCTGTCTCAGTCTAACTTTCAGTCAACCAAATGTCAGGCTCAGAGCTGGAGCTGAAGGAAGTTTTACAATACAGCCACCTGTCAATCAGGTCAGCCACGCACCTTAGTGTGAATAACGCTCATCTTTCATAAAAAAAAAATCACCCCCATACAGTCAGGGGAATATCTAATTAAGTTATTATTATGGTGGAGTTAAATACACACAAACATGTGGCTATTCTTATCAGTATTAACTGGACAATTGCATAATGGATCCTTAGAAAGAAGTTGTTGTACGATGAATTTAAAGTGTTACTTGATTAAGTTCTTAGAATTCCTGCTCATGAATCCACCAATCTTAATGATTTTTTATTTACTTTTTTCTACCAAAACCAAAACAGTGAACCTCATGATGGATGGGAAACTGGCTGCACTACCAGGCTGTCAAAAAATGATTATGTTTAAAATAGTTCATCCCAACAGGAAAGCAGGTCATTAAAATTGAAACGGCTCATGTGGCAACATACCAGTAAATGAGCTCAGTGAATTTCATGGCAACCAGCCTATTAGTTTATAAGATATCTATTAACATAACAATATAAGGTTTGCAGCGGTGCAGAGAAATTCACAAGGATTCTAAATTGAAGGTGTGCATTTGAGCATGACTCTATGGAAACATGCCATCATTTATTTTTTTATAGCATGAAGGTGGCACTACTAACAACATCACTGGGCTTGAAAACATAATTATCCTCCAGGGGTCGTGATTGTTTTGGCTATCCTTTCAGTAGTTTGTTTATTCTTGTTGTTCTGACCATGCATGTTGGATAAACACACTGACAGTCATCCTCAGTCTCCTCTGCCAAAGACCCCAACTTTTTACAGAATCCCTCTTTACAATACAGTAAACAAGCTTTCTGTGTGGGTTCTTTTAACACAGTATCCTTAAGGCTTCTTTTTTGCAGCACCTGCTACAAGACTGGAGGAAGAAGATGGGCTTCAGTCAGGTGGCAAATTCTTTAATTCTCTGTGTTGTTTGGCAGCAGCAGCAGCAGAACATACAGTAAAGCCACATATTCTAGTGTGGCCTCAGCTGTTCATTCTCTGCTGCTTAAATCAACCTACTTTTGTCCTGCTTTTACAGTCACCAAGGAAACAAGGAGTGAAGTTTTAACTCAAGTTTGGTTTTAACTTCTCCACACTTGTAAGTGTTATTGTATTAAGTGAACATAGTGAACACGACACACCACAGTGTTCTACTTTAAGTGTTCAAACATGAGAGTGAAATTCAGTATCTAGAGTAAAAGAGCCATTTTACCAAACCCAGCATGTTTTACCTTTCAGCTGCAGCTACGGCCTAAAAACAAAATCTGTATACACCAAACTTGATTTACAGACTAGATGAGCTGTTTTCTGTGGATCCCTAATCTGTGGCTGAACTTTTTTTTGTCAAAAAGTCTCAGAAGCGCCTTATATTTATTGGTTTTGTTCCATTTCTTTGTTGTGGTACATGTTTTGTTCCGTCTGCAGTCTAAACTCCACAATGTTTTATCTGATTGGTTGTAAAATAACAAAAAATTGGGCCACAATTTTGGCTCACACTGCAGGAGTTTTAAAATCCTTCCCGATTTTGAATTCGGGCAGCATCACACACTTACCAGATTTACTTCTCCATAATCTCAAACATGCTCACACTACAAGATGTGAAAATCTTTGCGATTACAATGCTTTTATGCAGAGAGGAATTTAAGATTTTTTGGGAGGGCTTTGTATGACTTAGTTTAGAGATAGGACAGTGTATGATGATGTCACAGTGAAGTTAAAAAAATACTTTTGTATCCTTTTGAATGATTATTTGATATTTGTTTGAAATGTGTAATAAGTGGCATGCAAGTTTTAATGAGTAAGAACGCATTAGGGAAGTGAAGTCTATTGGCTCTTGGAAAACTCTCTCCTGAGATCGTATGTCTTGAACAGTAAATAATCAGAATTTACATCACAGGAGTTTGTGTTTTCAGGCATTGTTCCAGGGACTAACTAGTTGTGCTGGAGAGCCACCAAGACCCTCTGATCAAATATTCTCAAAGAGAGGGAGGAGAGCCAGATCTATATAATGAGCTCTCTTTAAGACCACAAACAAGTGCTTATCGCCGTCACACGTCTTTACATCACAGTGCTTATGGAGCCAGTTTCTCTGATCATGTCATTAGAGCTGCTGGTTAATTTAGAAGGCTGTAACAGCAAAATGATAAATGGGAGAGTAAATAGGCTGCACTTGTTCAAAGCTCTTCTTGTCTTCCTGTCTATCCAGGCGCCATACACCACATGTCAGCATTTACCCTTTCACAGATACTGACTGCAGAGGCTGATATACAAAGTGCCAATTCGCTCATTAGTCCTGACTGAAGCTCATTCACTCACCCGTGGCTATGACTTTGTGAGCAGTTTGAGTTTCGATGTCTTGCCCAAGAGCACTTAAAGTTATGGGCTCGCAGGTGCAAGGAATCAAAACACCATCTCGACCCACTTTGATTCACCACTTTGTGGCGGCAGTGGCTCAGTCTGTTGGAACTTGGGTTGGGAACCAGATGGTCCTCGGATCAAATCCCGGTGCGGAACAAAGTCTGGAAATTGGTTTGGTAGCTGGAGGGGTGCCAGTTAACATCCTGAGTACTGCCAAGGTGCCCTTGAGCAAATCACTGAACCCCCCCAGCTCAGGAGCGCTCAACAACAGAGTGTAAAAATTGAATTTCCCCTTGCGGGATTAATAAAGTACATCTTCTCCTTTACCTCTGAGCCATGGCTGCCCAAATCATCTTCAGCATAACAGTGTGTTTATTACTTTAAAGCGATGTGCATACATATATAGGGTTGTAGGTGTCTGAGCTTCAGGACAATCAAGGCAAGCTGCCCATAACGAGAGTCTAAACGGTTATTCCATGTGAAAATAATCATCATTTGTAGTAATAATGTGGTAGTGACATCTCAGTCACTTCACATTTCCAAATTATTTAAAAACTGTTAGGTTTAACATGTCAAAAAAAGCTTTAAAGAAAATTGTAACAGTGATGTTATCCTGGATATAAAGTAAGCTGAATGATTAAAGGTAACCTGACACACATCACATTGAAAGTCTGCAATTCTTGGACACATTGTCAAAATGAAATTGTGAAGTTAAACTTTAAATGTCACCATTCAGAGGGATACACTTCCATTCATTCAAAACGTGGGTTGCATATTTTCTAGTTTATAAAGAGTCCTAAAATACATTTTAAAGGAGCAATATGTAACTCTGACACCTAGTGTTTAAAATAGGTACGGCGGTCCAAATTCAAAACAGGGAGCTGTCTCCCCTTGCCCCATCCTTCCTAGAGCCGATGCTCAGGCGGGTTGCCATGTCTCGAACACTGAAGCTTCAGTGTTTATCCAGCTCTGCATGGGTCTGTAAATCTTTCTGCGTTCTAACCTCTCTCCATTTTTAAAAAGCATCTCCAATATTTCTACTAGTTTTTACCACATTTCTGCTCGTGGAGCTTCCAGACCAGAATCTAAACTAAGGAGGAGGACATACTGGCTGCTGTGTTGTTAACAGAGAAGCAAAGATTTCAACATAGCATGTGTCCTTAATGTCTGATGATATAGTAAGGTCATTTTATGATTTAATTCAGTAGATATCTTACATATTGCTCCTTTAGTATACAATTATTGGCAGGAGATGAAAAATACATAAAGTTAATTAGTTAGTTTAATCTGATCAAGTCATCAATACAGAAAATAAAACGTCTGGTTCTCTGACTGGATACTATAAATAAATGTGGTATTGATGATGATGATAATTATATTGAATTATTACTCAGATTACATTGAACAAGTTTCTCAGTGGCAAAGTTTGTTTACCTATTTTTTTGCTTTAGAACATTTACAACAACTGCAAAAACAATATCAGATTTTAACCTTGGAAATAATTAGTTTTTCCAAGTCACAGCCCTTTCCCCGGCTCTTTTTGTATTTCTTAAACTACCCTCATGCTGTTGCACTTAATAGCTTTCTCACACACAGTGAAATATAAAGTGTTCCCGTCAGCAGCAGTATTTATGGAAGGGTGATATTAGATTTTGTTTGCATCATCACTGTGATTTAATAGAGTAATGTGCAGCACATGTTACCGGAGATGATGTCTGAGGTTGCCACAAACAAAAATTGCATGATTTGTCGGGGAGC
Source organism: Labrus mixtus (assembly GCF_963584025.1). NCBI lineage: Eukaryota > Metazoa > Chordata > Actinopteri > Labriformes > Labridae > Labrus > Labrus mixtus. Next base: position 27,840,950 of record NC_083625.1, read on the forward strand.
TGAATTGACAATGAGTTTGACTCTGATGTACATTTTCTAAAAATGAACGGATACACCTTACTACCGAAACCTTTTTTTTCCCCTTAAAAGCTAAAATGAGTATTACGTACACATATAAAATCTAGAGCTGCACCGATCTACTTTTTTTCAATTCCGATACAAATGTACCGATACTGATTCCGATATAATAACTAATAATATAATTGTTGTTGTTGGTATTAAGTACAAGGTTACACAAAGGTTTAGCAAACCCAACTTTGCATTGCATTGTGCTGGCTTCACATACAAACAAGAAGCAGCAATAGCTGTCATGTTTTTCAAAATAAATCTTTTAAATTGAAGTGTAAGAACATATAGAAAGAGCTGTTCCATCTCGTCTGAACATCGTCATGGAGACAATTTGTGGGCACTTCTTACAGTTCAGTCTGAACCTCTTCAAAGTGAGACTGTACGAGCTGAGAATGTTTTGAGTTCCCAACCATGTTTTTTGATCAGTGGCATGGATCGGCGCTGTCAGTCCGATATCCGATATCCGAATATCTGAACCCGATACCAATATTAGATCGGATCGGTCCCATCCCTAATTAAATCATACTGCGATCACTTTTGATCAGTCCAGAGGATTTTAAAAAAATGATATGGTTTTTGAATGTTGTTGAGAAAAGCTTGAGGTGTTGGTTGAACACTGAGAACACATCATGGTTGTTTAGCATCCTGTTTCAGAGCAAAAGAAAGAAAATCAAGCTCCACCCATATGATGTTGTTCTTTATGCTGCACAGATCACCTGCACATTAAACTGGAGGCATTAAATCTCCCCATTATGCTGTGTTGATATTACACAGTGCAGCTAACTGTGGCCTGCATCTTTATGGAGACACTATAACAACTCGACACTTCATTTTAGCCAAAGCATCTTAACATCTGGTCTTCCCCATTAACCGCACCTAACGTAGTGCGTGATCTACACTACCCTCCCCCTCCCCCCTCCCTGAGCGAGACATTTAGCCTCTAATTGCTCCAGTGGAGCAATGAATGAGGAAATGAGATTCAAGAAAGAGAGCACATGTCTGCTTTTACTCTCTGGTTTGTTCACTTATGCCCTCATGTGCTGGTGGTGAGCAACAACACAACTGTACAGTGCAGGCCGCTGCACAAAAAGCAGCATATATTACATTCAAGGGTTTAGGTGTGCTGGATAGTCACAAGTGTATTTAATATCAATTTATTTATCTTTATAGTCTAAGAAACGACATGGTAGAGATTCATTGCTTGTTGCAGATTGTCAAAATCAAAAAGTGCTCCCATCAGTAAGTATGTTTTTTTTTTGTACAGTAGCAGTAATATAGTTGTTACCTTGGACGAGGACGTGCACTGAGGTGGTTCTCGGTCGACTGCTCGTCTGGACTGCACACACGTACTGTCCCTCATCTGTCATTTCCACTTTTTCAATTTTGATGGTAAACTCCTCCTGATTGAGCGTCACCAGACTCACTCTCTGATCCACAGACCATTTGTCCTCTCCTGCATACAGAATACTGGACCGGTTGAGCCATGCTGTGTGTGTGACCACATCTCCCTGTTTACACCTGTGGAGACATAAAAAAAATACAGTATTGAACATCTGGATTTTGTCAAAGGGAAGTGGGTATCATTTTTAAGAATCCTTGAAGTAACCATGTAATCAAAAGTTAACATGTTGTATTCTCATCTTCCACGTGAACAAGTCACAAGCCATTGAACAATCCAAATGCCAAGTTTTTAATCTGATATGCATCTGTCATGTGCCCATTTTAACAAGATAATATTCATCAACACTGAAAACATTTTTATGTTATGTGACCAAAGGAAAACATTTTTTTTCACAGAACATGTAATTCAGAAAACAATGCGTGGGTTTAATTAAAGAATCATTACATGGTCTGTAGTTGAAGCACATTGATAAGCACACAGTCTGCAAAAGAGGTAGTTGAAAATGGAAATTCAAAGGTATGCACTGATGCATCGTGGGACAGCAGTACAGCCGATATCAGAGCCATTTACAGCCATCATCAAATAATATGCCATGTACTGATGTCAGTAGTCGATGTGCATCAGTTGCGTCACATCAATTTTAATTCTGGCAACTGAACACTGGTGGAGAGAAGAGAAGAGGGTTTTTTTTTTATATGGCAGAAGAAGTCACCTGTTTGACGAACTCTGATTGGTTCACAAGAAAATGTTGGCAGTATCAGAGCCTTATATTGTCTCAGAACAGGATAAAGTGAACTGTGATTTGTCCTTCAAATGATCTCAAATCAAATTTGGTGTTCTCTTCAAAATGGAGCAACTTTCCGTCTTTTTTACGTTGGGATTATCAACATCAAAACAGAAATAGAATTAGCATTTGAGATATTAGCAGCCATGTTAACAACTTGCTTACAATATTGTCAGACTGTCAGGAAGGTGGGAAGGTAGACACAATGTGCAAATGCAGCTCTCAAAACCTCATCAGGTTTCTTTTTTGTTAATCTGCCCACACACCTGGCTTGTCACGTCGAAAAGTGACTGAGACAATGAGCCGAGAACAGCACTGCCGCAATCACAACAGATTGCTTTCACCAGTCACAGAATGCTGCTTTGATACACGAGCGGGGTCAATGATCTTTGTTTCCGCAGAGCAACACACATCTGCTGTAATTTCATGACAAATCTCTGGATCACACTGATGAAGATTAAGAGAGCTGTGGAGGGGGAAAAAAGGCTCAATTACATGACAGTGAGCCAGCTAAGAAAATGGAAGAGATTCAAACTAGTACAAACTGCTTACATGGCTGCCGAAAGCCATATTTATCATCTGGGTTTATTTAACGTTCAGTAGCCTGATGCACAGAGGAGCAGGGCATTTAAACATTAACACTTTGGAGTGGTGGTTATGCATCAAGAGCTCAACACTTTGCAGCTGAAAGACTCTCAGCTCCATTTACACCGTCAGCTTTTGTTACAACATCAGTCACTTCCACTTCAGTGGCGGCATAAGGGTCAATGGCATCCTCTGGGCATATGGTGCTATGGATGGAAAGTACGACCGAAAACTGGTATGAGTGTGTCTGTGTGTGTGTGTGTGTGTGTGTGTGTGTGTGTGTGTGTGTGTGTGTGTGTGTGTGTGTGTGTGTGTGTGTGTGTGTGTGTGTGTGTGTGTGTGTGTGTTTGTGTGTGTGTGTGTGTGTGTGTGTGTGTGTGTGTGTGTGTGTGTGTAATAAATAAAATGCAGCAATGACTTTTAAAAGTAATGGATCATAGTTTCAGTTTGATGGTGAGATCAATGTATTATGTAAATATGTTTTTATGGCTACAGTAAAATGTATTTCTCTGTATTACAAGTGTGTTTTGCATGTTTAAATGTCAATAACACTAAAACTAAAAGTTTTTAAGTAATGTATAGAGTAATCAGTAGCCCCAAAATCTACTTCTGGGGAAATAGATTACTAATTTTCAAAACACCCGCTGTTGGTGGTTAGCCACTTTTGATAGCCAATGGCAGAAAACATATTTTCTGCTATATCTCCGAAAGTTCCATCCATAATCCCTTCTACAGTGAAGTGGAAAGCCCCCCAAAATAAAGTGGTTAAATAGCTTTAATTTAATTTATTATTATAAGTGTAGTGTGAAGACTGTTTAAAAAGTTTGATTCTATTAGCATTAGCCTTGCTAGTAGCGGCAAACTAGCAAACTAGCAAATAAATTCTGGCCAAGAGTTGTCAAGGTAACGTTGAATAAAACTGTCGCTTTATTCACTCACTGCAGTGAACAGTCCTTTTCACAACTACTGTAACTACAGTGTCTGAGTTACACCCTCAGACTTTTGTTTAATCGCACACAGTAGAGCCTTTTATTCCTATAACAAACCAGCCATGGTTTGTCACATGCATGTTTTACCATTTAGGCTTGGCCAGTTATACAAGTGATGTAAAACACATTTTTGAAGTATTTTTTTTTCAGTTTGGAAACTGACCATTTGAAACTTGGCCAACTTTTACACTTCCCATCATCGAACGTTTGTTGACTCGCATGGTGCAGCCCTTATATCTCTATTATTCTTACAATGTGAATATCCTCTGGTGTTGAAAAATTAAGCAAATGCTGAAGTGCAAAAAAAAAACTGCAGTTCTTTAAAGCTGGCTCCAAAACCCCCAGGCCCATTTGGACAGCAGAAATAAAAATGTTTACAGCCTGGTAAAAAGAATACAAATTTAGTATCATTCACTGATGTTTTTATTGTTACACACTGTACAGGAGGTATTTATTTGTACAAGTCATCTGTTTTGATTGTATTAAGGCGAAGAGTTATACATACATTTGCATAATAAGGGGCGGGCTGGGTTGACTCATCATGTGTATTATAGCGGTTTGCTAAGAGGCAAAAGATCTGCCTCATCAGAACCTCTTAGCATGTTGCTAGGTTGCCCAAAAGTTGCTTTGGGTCAGGTTTTTCAACATGGCAACCACCGTCTTCAAAACTCCGCCTCAGAAACCAAAGGGTGACATCACTGAGACTACGTTCATGTTTCATACAGTCTATGGATCAAAGAAAAGTTTGTATGGCAATTTAGCAGATTAGAATATGAGATGAAAACGTTCCTCCTGGAGATAGTATGCCCTACTGTGAACTGCTGAGTCAGGTGTAACAGAAACTAGGACAACAGATGTACAACAATAAGCAAACCTACAAGAAAAAAGCCTGATTTAAGGAGTTCAATACTACTCCTGTTTATTTATCAGTCTTCAAGGTCGAGGATATGGTCAGTGCCTCCTACAGAAACATAGCCTTCAGTGCTTTTGCTTTAATTCTAGAGGGTCAGTGACACAGTTGAAGGTATCCTGGCAGCTTGTTTACTCTGCCTTCCCATTTCCAATTCATGAGAAACTCTGCGCAGTCATGTTGTGTGAGTGGGAGTGCTGCCTCTTTAAGTGCATGAAAGAGTAAAAAAATAAAAATAAAAGCCATAAGGTAAGAGACGGTCGGTCTTCTGATAGTCATTAAATGTGGAGGGAAGAGTAAAGCAGCTTGAGTGCCTCTTTGGTTAAGGTTTGAGAAATATATCGCACTGATTTCTTAGTGTACTGTACATGTTCATAAACGTCAAATCTTTTTTTTCAGTGGAAGTCAAAATGTTAAACAGCTAATTGGAGCTGTCTTTTAAACATTTATATAACCCCACTGAAAAGAAAATCTGGTTTGACTTATGTTGTTATAAAACTTTATGCCTCAACGGCTCAATTCCCCATGAGAGCAATAAGAAGAAACCCAAAAGGATATATATTTTACGTACCCCATATTCTCCCCCCTTATCACTTCTGCACAGATGGGGGAAAAAAATCATCCTAAAATGGTTCAATCCTGAGAGAAGCATGAAGAAGGAGGGGAGATGATGTGAGATTGGAAAGTGAAACTGTAACCATAAGCAAACATGGTTTGCTCTCTCCTCCCCGTGTGCACTCTCTCTCTGTGTGGATAATTAAAAATACATGACACTTGTTGCTCCTCAATTTAGTGTCACCACTCGACTTTGTTTACACTGTGGATCAATTGGATTAATGTTTAATGCTGTGTCATCATTACCTTTGCTTCCTGGAATACAACCCTTGTCTCTTTCAACACAGCCTCTCCCAGAAGAGATTCAAATTACCAGAAGATATTAATATTACCTTTATGACTCACATGCATTTAATTTCATCAACCCATCCTTTTAAAGCTTACAAAAGCTTTGATAACATATCTGTGCGAGTCAGTGCGACTAAGACAGTGCTATCTGTTTCTCTGGTTTCAGCTTTTTAATTTGAAATATGATTTAAGAGCTGAAGCTCCGGTACTTTTCAATACTAAATTTCATCAGAATATCAGAGATTCTATAGTTTTCAGAACATGATGTGCTAACAAGTATTTGACATTTTTAGAAAAACAAAGCAAACTTGAATTTATGATCAGACTGTATTTAAACAATTAAAATGGAATAATATATACTAAAGCCTGACCAATTAATCAGCCAGCCGATAATATCGGCCGATGATAGCATATCCAGTGACTATTGGTATCGGCTAATTTGATCACAGACATGTGCCGATATTTATAGATTTCTTCAGCACTTAAATAGCATTTCATTTGAGTATCATTGTATTACACTAGCAGTTCTCTTTCTGGTTGCCAAGAGCCGAGGGCGCTATATGGATTACAACAAGCATTATCACTCGACTGAGTGTCAAGTGGTGATACACGTACATGCACAGTTACTTTCCAGTCGAGTGACCACATTGTCTTTATTATAAAACTTTCCACAAGTGTTCGATAACTGCATTTGAGGGATCAACACAATAAATGTGTTTATTTACATCTATCTCTAAAGATCGAAGATAGATATAAGAAAAATATATCGGCCAAAATATCGGTATCTGATTTTTTTTGTCTCCCCAAAATCAATATCGGCATCGGCCCCAAAAAATCACATATCGGTCGGGCCCTAATATATACTCACAGTACAGTACACTACAGTATATTAATGTGCATATCTGCCTAATACAGAAATTGCCAAACAGCAAAAATTGTGTCCTGATTTTTTTTAGAAAATGTATTGGGATATAGCCTTGATCTACTGTTATTTTTTCTTGATTCATTGAATTTGAAAATTGATACACAAAAGGGACAATTTCAATCGGTAAGCTAAAAAATGAATCAAATTCTCTTTTTTTAAACAGCAGAGGAAGCTTTCTACCTTTCACTACTCCTGTACAAGGTCCTCTAGCAGTAAAACACACCATCTGTGCTCCCTTCTTTTGATTCCTGGGCTCTCATTGTTTGGCACCGGCTCGCCAACAGAGAGCAGACCAACTCTGCGTCTGAGGGTGAAAGACAACCCAAGGTTCACTCTAGTTTTGGAACCAGATTAATCCACTCGGTGTTTCGCCTCACTATGATTGTATTTTCTCTGCTTTGCCTCTACGTCCATGTCAGTCATTTTTGGCGGTTTTAATCACGTCCAATCGCTGTATTGGAATCACTGCTCACCTGCACACTGTCATTGGCTGGGGGAAATTCAAAAACTCCCCTCACAGAGACATCCTGTGAGTCAACACAACGACATAAAAGTTGAAAATACAGGCAGGGAACAGAACCTCTGCAGACACCACCACACATATATGTAGTGATGATTGTACTTACTGACTCTTTCTTTAAGAACATGTGGGATTTAACAACACTGATTACTGATACATACTGCAAGTGTATGCATCTGGTGTGTTGATGCGGTCAACTCTTGGATGTTCCAAGGTGCAGGCTAAAAACCCGAGGTGACAGAGCTTTTGCTGTGGCTGCTCCCAATCTGTGGAACAGTCTACCTGTTCATATAAGAACTGCTCAGTCCATCAAAAACTTCAAATCTTTGCTTAAAACTCACCTCTTTGCTCTGGCTTTTAATACAATTTGAGCTTGACATTTTGAAATTGTATTCATGCTCCTGCTTATTGTGTTGTTATTGTGCTTCATTCTATAATGTTATTATTATATGTTGTTACTTGTTGTTTTTACATTGTGTTTTTTACACTTGTACAGCACTTTGGTCAATCAAGGTTGTTTTAAATGTGCTATAGAAATAAAGATTGATTTGAGATTGATGTGCATACAAGCGTAGGATGCATTTAAAAAAAAATACAAATATGTTTGCATCTGTTCATGTTCTACATTTTTATTCCTAACAGAGTCTAGAACATTTTGTGGGCACTTTGATACACAAGGGGCCCTGGATTCTTGTGGCTTTAATGATATGAAAACAGGCCTCCTACTGAGAGCTGCAGGTCGTTTTTTTCACAATTGTCCAGAACACTCTAAAACATAATGCAACAGCTGTGTGTCCTCCAGTGACATTCAAGTACCTCATCTAATCATGTAAAGCAACAACTTTCGATACAAGACATGTCTGTTACAAAAACGATTTAAAGTCAACTTTATTTTAATATATTAACATACAAGGTTCACAGCTGAAGTATTGTTTCTCACGAGCAGGTGCTTAAAGAAAATACTGCACATCCCTCTGCTAGATTCAGATTGTAACCCCCCTTAAGTGAAAAGGGAGCATCAAAGACAGACAAGATTGAATTAGATGAATTAGAAACTTAGGGCGCACTCACATTAGGCAATCTGTAACATGCTTCACCCATAAAGTCTGGTTCGTTCGACTAGTGTGAGTGCGCCCTTAGTGGAATAGACACTTGGTCCTGGGAGTCTAACACAGGAAGGATGCAAAGCAGAAACAAAGATAAGGGTGTTCTGATAACTTGAAACTTCAACTGACTCTGATTTAGAAAGGCGTCCATTAACTAGGAAACATTAGAGAGGATCAAAAGATCAGGAATGTGGTTAAGAAGGACATTAACTCATCTACATGGGAAATGAGAACACTCAAGAAAATATTTCCATTACACCAAACAACACATATGAGACAAGCAAGGCTGTGAAGGCTGGTGTGCTGCATAAACCAGGCACACAATGGCAGACATCACTCATGTGTCCTTGGCTGTAAACATTTCAACAAGTCTTTCTTTCAAACCTTCATAAAGAATGAAAAAAAAATGTTCTCATTGAAGCTCACAATACAGTAAATACAAATAGTACAACACAGGGGGCAGATGGTGTTGTATTCTATGTATTTATCCAGTAATTGTTTGCTCATTGAACTTGTCACAGGAATAAACCAGCTTCCACTTTGTGTGTGCTATGAGTAAGTACTCGTGATTTGCATCTTGGTGTCGAACAAAGCAGATAAACTAGCGCTGTCATGACCTGATGGAAAACGAGCCACTTGAGCTTCCCTAATGTCTCACAATGATCACATTGATGAATTAAGCCCCGCAAGTTAGGATGATGGGCCCATTAATTAGCCCAATCTATGCACTCATTAAGAAACATTTCTGTGTCAACATGCTGGTCTCCGTGCAACAGAAGGAAGAGTTATTCATCTGTCGGCATCTCGAAGCACTGAAGTTGTGTTTTAACAGGGAAAAGTTGCCAGGGCATGCATCACAGGAGCTAAGATGGCAAAATCGACACACCATTGGTGAAATCAATCTAAGTACGGAGTATAACAAGCCTTTATATGACTTTGGGCTGGTGGCCACTCTAGCTCTAGTTAATTGAACATAATACAATAACCACTAAAAGCACCTAAAGTACTGGTTCTTAATGTGTTGAGAGAATATTGTGGGGAAATGACCTCCACTTCCTTTGAATTTCCAGTAAAGGGAAATTAAAAGTTTCTTCCTCTTAAAAGCATATACTCCTTACCGGGATAAACCATGGATGCCGGCTAATGGATGTGGTTGCAAATGTATCCAAGAGGGATTTTCTGCATTTAGATTTCATGTGAAAGCCGCGCTCAGTACCAGGACATGCTCCAAAACAGTCATATTCAAGAGGCTTTATTGGCCTAAATGCATACAATGTAATGTTGCCAAAGCAAAGTACCACTAATGATACATAGTGGTATCAAACCTGTCAAATGTTGTGTACTGTTTACACCCGCCACTAGTCAGGGCTGTAGCTCCGGTCAGTGGTTATAGTCATGGGCCTAATGCTGCACTATGTCCGAAAAGTATCAAACAAGACAGCTGAAGAATGGCATCCAGCAGCCGGGCACAGTTTAGCAGCATTGTCATCTATAAAATGGAGATAGAGTTATATGTCTTATGTGTCAGGTTAAACTGGCATATCGACCAGAGCGATGATTTACCACATTTAGCACAAGCATGTGAACGTAAACCTGCAAGGATGACTTAAGGCTGGAGTTGTTAGCAATGCTAACGTTAGCCATGTTCAGCTAACCTATTTGACTTTGTTTACAAACGGCAAAATTCAACCCACAATGCACTGCATTTTGGTTTACTTCCCTCATTTGGTCCGGGATGTGTTCTCACGACAAGCAGCAGTAGTAGTCACGAGTGCTTGCAGTGTGGTCTTTTATGTTGACTTTTAATAATCTTTCGTGTGAACGGTGTCTACTAACTTTTCCTTGACTACGTGGATTAATCATGGATCTTGTGAGTGTTTTGCTTATGAACATTGTTGCCTTGGGGACTGTCATGAACATGCAAACAAACAAACAAACAAACAATCGGCCCTACAGACTCCAATATAGTCGGGACTTTCTTATTCAATGCAGCAATTCGGCTGCTGGGACTCTACCCGACGGCATTCCGCCGTATATCTGTAAACGCAGAGCTGATGCCTCGGAGCAGCAGACAGCGGAGTGGGCGAGAAAGCGATGCCGGAAAAGAGGAGAGCTACAGCGGCTGCACAGATCAGCCGGCAGTCGAGAGGACACAGCGGCGCGAGTGAGGAAGCGTGGCCGAAAAGAAGGAGTGAGACAGAGGCTACGCAGACTCGGGATGCGTCGCTTGCCACTGCTGTCTATTATCCTCTGAAATACGCAGTCATTGAGGAACAAAGTTGACGAGCTTCAAGCGTGTGTGAAGTGCACGACCGACTTTAAAAATGCTTGTGTGATCGCGCTGACAGAAACTTGGCTTACAGAGCATGATCTGAGCCGAGACTATGAAATCGAAGGCTTTGGCCAGCCTATTCGGCTGGACCGTGACGCACAGCTGACTGGCAAATCACAGGGAGGGGGCGTGTGCTTGTATGTAAATCAGTGCTGGTGTAAGACTGTCATAGTTAGGGAAGCTCTTTGCAGCCCAGACATTGAGCTCTTATCCATTTCTCTGCGCCCTTTCTACCTACCATGAGAAATCCCACAAGTATTTATGACAGTGGTATATATTCATCCAAGAGCCAACATGGTGAATGCAACATCCACGATTGTCAAACCTGTGCATAGTTTGCAAAGCATTCCCCCTGATGCTCCACATTTTATTCTTGGTGATTTTAATTCTTGTTGCCTTAAGAAGCCTCTTGCTCATTATCACCAGTATGTATAATGCCCTACAAGATATGGTAAAGTGCTTGATATGTGTTATGGCACCATTAAAGCGGCCTATAAATCCTACGCATTAGCACCACTAGGCTCCTCAGATCACAATTGTGTCTTTCTGGCCCCGGTCTATCAGCCGGCCCTCAAGAGAGGGAAAGTTGAGCGCATAGAGGTTCCTATGTGGACAGAGGGAGCTATTCGCGAACTAAATGGCTGTCTTTACAGTACTGACTAGGAAGTCTTCAAGGACTCTTGTTCTGACCTGGATGAACTGACTTCCACCGTGTCGAGCTACATCACCTTCTGTGAAAACACGATTATTCCCAGGAAGACAATGACACTGTACCCAAACAATAAGCCCTGGGTCAGTAAATCCCTTAAGAGAGTTCTGAATCAGAAAAAGCTAGCTTTCCAACAAGGAGACACCACTCAATACAGAGTTGCTCAGACGTTTGTGAAAAAAGAAATCAAGCTGGCCAAAATGCGATTTAAAGATAAAGTACAGGACGAACTAAGGAGTGGTAACTCTCGCTCTGCCTGGAGGGGAATTAAATCCATGGTCAGTATTCAGGACAAAATAAAACAGGTGTTTAATCTCAATAAACCTGATTCTGTTTTGGCAGAAGAGTTAAACACATTTTATCTGAGATTTGATTCACATGATTTTACTGATGAACTGGCCGAGTTCAGAGGTACTTCAGAGGGCAGTCAAATACAGATTGACGAAATGGATGTCTGGAGGACACTCGAACAGACAAGTGTCAGAAAAAGCCATTACTTAAAAACTGCGGCTTGTTCTTGAGTGGCATTTTTACATTCATCTTCCGGCTTTCTTTATCACAGAAAAAAGTTCCTGCATTATGGAAGGAATCCACTGTAGTACCTGTAGCCAAGGTTACAAACCCCAAAAAGTTGAATGACTATTGCCCTGTGGCGCTCACCTCCTTAGTCATGAAAGGTCTGGAAAGTATCGTCAAAAGGAGCTTACTGAACATGTCCGAAAGCATAATTGACCCACTCCAATTCGCTTATCAAGCAAGGAAGGGGGTAGGCGATGCCACTGCGACATTATTGGATCTTGTTGTTGGGCACCTGGAGGGGCTGAAAACACATGCTCGTTTGTGCTTTGTGGATTTCTCATCAGCTTTTAATTGCATGCAGCCCCATATTCTTGCTCGTAGGCTGTCTAAAATACCTGACTTTGACTTTGGCACTATATGTTGGCTTGTCGACTTCTTCACAATGAGGTCACAAAGAACACGGGTAAATGACTCTTTCTCTGAAGCATTGATGTGTTCAACAGGTTCACCACAGGGATGTGTTTTGTCACCATTGTTATTTATGCTTTACACAAATGACTGTCAGGTTCATAGTTAAATTTGCTGATGATTCTGTGATTGTCAGCCTCCTGCAGGAACACGAGGTGGGCCATGGTCCTGTTCTGGACAATTTCTTAAAATGGTGCAATGACTCCAACCTGCATCTCAATGTCTGTAAAACAAAAGAGATGCTGATCGACTTTCGCAAAAATCCACCTGACAAAGCACCAACGCTCATTAACAGCACAGCTGTAGAGACAGTGACTCAGTATAAATACCTGGGTACCATCCTTGATGAAAACTGAACTTTGATGCGAACACTGACGCCATCTGCAAAAAGGCCAATCAGAGACTGTTCTTCTTGAGAAAGCTAAGGATTTTTAATGCTGACAAATCTCTTCTGAAAATGTTTTATCCATCTTTTATTGAGTCCATTTTGACTTTTGTGATGATCTGCTGGTTTGGTAACCTCAGCATCGTTAACAAAAACAGGCTGGGAAATATTGTTAAACTTTGCCGAAAGATAGTTGGAGTTGACTTGAATGATCTTGGCCATGTTTTTCAAGTAAGAGCCACTCGAAAAGGCAAAGGCCATCTTGGAAGACCCTCAGCACCTCCTGCATGCAGAGTTTAGACTTCTGCCGACAGGGCGGAGGTTCACTTATGTAAGGAGGTCAAAATCAAATAGATACCTGAGGTCGTTTGTTCCATCAGCTGTTGGGTTTTTAAATAAGCTGTAGGTATTGTTGCCTGTACACTTTTACTATGGACTGTTGGTCCTTTGTCTCTTAACTCACTCACGCCCATCATGGTGATATCCATGGTAGTTATGTTTTATGTATTTATGTCATTGTGCTGTTTTTATGGATGCATTGACTACCTCTGTTGCAAACCAAATTGCCCCTCGGGGACAATAAAGATTTTCCAAAAAGAACCACTTGGAATCTAACCGAGACCCCTGTTTTTAAGTGGACCAGAGTTTGGTTATTTGGTCCCCATAAGAGTTCGTTTGAGCATTCACACCACCCCAAACCAAACGATCTATCGTTTCAAAAATACCAAACGGCTTAGGTGTGAATGCAGCCTTAGGTCACTCAAAAAAAATACCCCATCATGTTTAGCACAACCTATATACCCAACTGTAACAGACTGGGCTCAGTGATTTAAAAAAAAAAAAAAACTCTGGCTGTTTATCCTCAGAGAATATTTAGTGAATTTTAAGGAATCTCCAGTAATACAGGAGAGGACACAATTGTACATGCAAACACTAAAATAGGGTAAAGAGTAAAAAAAATATCTTCCATGTAGTTGTTACAAATGCAGAGGATGTGCTCAACCTATGGTCAAAGGTTATCACTTTACTAGGCGTCATACTGGAAATAAGTATTTAATCAATGGTGTCATCACATGTGAATCTTCTCATGTCATTTACATGATCAAATGTCCTTGGGGGTTATTCTATATTGGTAAAATAATAAAAAAAATACAACCACTAAATCAGAGAATGAGTGGGTATAAGAGCTGCTTGAGGAGAATTGATACAGATTACCCTATAGTAGTACATTTCAATGACTTTAATCATGACTTTACATCATTCAGGTTACATTCAGACTGACTGGAGCACCACCAGATTTTTTTCATATTTTAAACGAGACTTATTCTTCCAATACCATAAATTCTAAGTTCATCAAAAGTCAAAAGTCGATACATGAGATTGGTCCAAAACAGTGAGTACATTCATTTATTTTTTCTTTTGCCAATGCATTTATAAAGGCTTCAAAAACAAGCTTTACAAAGAAAACAATAACACATACATAGAAATTAGCATTCAGGAGTATTTGTTGCTTTTTTCCAGCTGAACCACATTTGTAACGAGCGGTGACCCCAAAACAAAGGTATGAACTATGACCCGTTTAACCCCTAATATATATCTATGTATATTTATATACTTACTTACTTTCTCTCTGTTATATTTTGATACTGTCATGGACTTAGTAATGACAGGTAAAATCATGTTTTTTTTAATAAACAGAGCAGAGAGTGATAGTATAAGGTTCTATACTGTATGGAATAATGCAGCTATAGGCTTGAGTAAATTGAAAGACACTGTGTGAAGGTCATGCAATGTGAGATACATTTCATAGATTGTCCCTGGCTTATCTCCAGTCTCTTTAGCTGAGTGTTGGCTCGGGGGGTGAATCAGGATGCTTTTGTTTCAGACTGCGGGTATCTAAAGGACCTTCCACATGGCAGAACTGCATAGTCACGGTCGAGATGGAGAGAAGGACAAATGACAATCAATAACAATTTTTTTATGTCTCTGCCAGAGAGGTACTCTTCAGTCAGCCAGGTGTATGCTGCATTGTACAAATGTGCAGCTCTTTAAAATAAAAATAAGAAAGTATTAAATTAACACTGTTTGTAAGGAACTTTTTTTACAAGAGTCTTTGATTTTACTAACTGGAGGAAAAAAATACTGCATAGTAATGAAACTGTGCATATTGTCACAACAGGCTCTATCCATCTACTAATTTATGGACTTTTATAATCATGTAATTTGTCTTTGCCAAAGTTTTCTTTAGCAAATCACATTTTTAGGTGTTTCATATGCACTACTGATGAAACTTTGCATTAGAAGGGATACAAATTTATAATTGAGATGAGTCGCAAAAATGGTTTCTTGCAAAAATGGCTCCATAGCTTACAAGTATTAAGCACACCAAGCGGAACCTACCACTTTTATGAAATTTGGTAGGTATTTGTATCATTTCTAGAGCTACAAAAAAGCTCAACCCAAAACCTAAACACAACAATAGGTCCTCTGTTTTGTTTGTGTTTAATTAAACATGCATTAAACATGGACTTGGTCTCAAAGCTGTCATCCATGGGGTTTCTGAAAAGCCATTTTTAAGAATCCCGGTTTAGCAGGCACCATATGAGAAGATAACTCAGCCTTACTTTCAATCGATCTAGATACGGGAAAAAGAGGCGGAGCTGAGACGGTCTTAAACAAAAATGCTACAATGCGCCAACCTGACAAGCAACACAGACACGCCTCTAATTATGCAAATTATGAAAAACTCTTAGCCTTCAGAATGACAGAGAATGGATGAGCTAAAACTGAAGAAATTAGCTATTGATATCCGAACAGTTTTTTGTACAATGCTGTAAAGATGTTCATTTCTGGGGCGCTGGTGGCCGAGTAGTTAGTTTGAGTGCCCCATGTATTGAGGCTAACGTCCTTGAAGCGTGTGTCCTGGGTTTGAATCCTTGGTTTTCAACTCTATCCACTGTGCTGTCTCTCCAACAAAGACACAAAAAGCCAGAATAATTGTTTAAAAAAAAAAAGCCATTCTAATAGGGGACCTAATGGGGATTCTATGTCTTTTGAAGCTTTGGAGAGCCATGTCACATGTTTCATGTCACAGCAACATGTTACCACATTCCCCTATGAAAACAAGTATTGGTGCCAATTCACAGCTACTGGAAGCTTGAATTGACATTTTCCAAAGGCATGAATTCTCGGATTGCTTATTTATGTAGCTGCTTGATTCAAAACAAATCAATCTGCTCATAAAGTGTTTGAACATTAAGTAGGCCATTTTCCCCATCTGTCACATTTTACATTTTTTGCAGCCCCAAAATTGTTTTTTTTATGATGAAAAAAACACAAATGACCTTGACATTTAGAATACTGTGAGATAGCTCGAGCGGCTGAACAGATGAGGAGGACAGTGTCACACCACAGCGCTAACATAGGCATAAATAAAGTCAAATATTAAAGCTTTTATTGACTCTCATGGGTGTCCTAAAATACAGAGCCTACAACCTCCCCCTCCTCAGACTTACATTACTGTTATTTAATACTAAATGTGTCAAAACATATTAACTTAACCATCACAGCCCATCAGAGTAACATATATGAACTCTTAAACTTAGTGGTAATTCCACTTTGAGAGCAGCATCTGCTGAGTAAAATACATTTCTCCTTGGCTTAGTGGAAGCAGCAGGATGAAGAGCAGCAAACCCATGAGAGCAATAAGTAGCTATAATATATAAGCTTGGACATCTCCCAGGAAGCATTACTTTGTCAAAACAGTCAACTCATCATCACAACATCACTTGCTTGTAACCACTGAGCCATTTGCACGACCGCTGCTCTCTCCTATGCTGCCAGTTAGAAAAGATTTGTTGTGCGTTTCCGTCGTCAGTTCAGTTTAAAGGAGAGATCGAGAACAGAGGCTGAAAGTAAAAGAGAATATTCTGTGAACAAGGCTACATTTTCAGCTTTCTTTCATTTGCAAAACATTATCAATCAATGAATTAATCAATCAATCTTTATTTGTATAGCACCAAATGTTATCTCAAGACACTTAAAGGTACATTATATAGAATCTTATTATAATGTTTACATTAAAAGTTGTCATGACAGACACGACATGTTTATCGTTGCCAAGGAAACACAGGATGTTACGTCAAAGACTGCGGCATAAGGAAGCAGGGACTGCTCCTGAAAGCTGCCGTACTGTTGCCTTTATGTGCAGCTGTGACATAAAAACGTCATGTATATTATATGTGGATACATCGTCGGTTATCATATTCTCTCCCTCAGGTCTGTTTCGCCCATTGACTACGGTCAACTTGAAGTTCATCTTCAGGGCAGGTGGGGGGCGGATAGCAGAGAGATCTACCGTGATTCCCAGCCAGCCTGGATGTCATCTTTTTGTTATTGTTTTGATTGAGAGACATTTTGTATGTTTAACAGAAAGAGCATGTAACCCAGGATCATTACATTATTTAGCAGCCTTCCTGCCTCTGAGGCGTCACCTTTATTTAATAATTTCCCTGTGTTTTATAACTCTCAAATATCTCACAATAACGCAGCTCAATCACTAAATAAACCAATCAGAGCTCAACCCACTAATCATAAACATCCGGTTCCACAAGGTCACTTCCTTCCTCCTTGTCCCACTCACACTCACACAGCATGGCGGATCTGTCCTAGACAAAACAACTTTTTTTGCACTCAGCAATCAGGGTTGTTTTTTTGTATCAAATCATAAAGAATGAACAAGATGGCAGGCTAACTAAACAACCAGACCTTGACTAACTTCACCCTACAAGTGTGGTAGGAATGAACTGAACATTTTTATATACTCTATCCAACAAAGGCCTTTATTTGTGTGTGTATATTGACATTGTTTTGTTTGTGAATTGTTGAATGTCTAACACATATATTTATTATCATTGTTAAACTTACATTTGTGTTTGCTCTGTCCTTGTATACAATATAATTTGATGTAATACTAATTTAAATTTAGCGTAACCCGCATGCTACAAGAAGGTAAAAACCTCCTGATCATATTATTTACTTTAATCTGCTCTTTTGTATGTATGTATATAAGTGGTAAACATGTGTTATGAATTGGTGCTACACAAATAAAGATTGATTGATTGATAAAGACAAGAGTAAATACATGGAACAACTGCTCCCAAAGTTCATTATTGCTGCCAGCAAATCTTTGACTCTCTCAGCTTGTGTTTGACCTTGTAGTTCCTATCTTTATTGTCCAACTTCTTTGAGAATTGTTGACAGGGGAAGGGGGTGGATGAGCTACTGTGTCGATTAAGAGTTGCACCAGGAGTTCAATACTCAAAGCCTGTATATAAAACTGCCAATAAAGTAAAGACAGAAGCACTAGCTTGAAAACTCCCAGGGATAATTAATGTGTACATGTCTAGCATTCGAGTAATCCTCTCAAGAGCGCATCAGAATAACACACAGTGTGGGAAAGAAGTTTAGACATGGTCTGCATATGCAAACCATGTCTAACTGGCCTAACAGTATTTCTGCACTTAAAAACACAACTTCATTACTGGAGTCAAAGTATAGATAGGTCAAATATAACTCCAATTAGTCAAATTGCTCAGTATTTGCTTTTAAAAATATTTGCATGCTATAGCATGTGCATAATGTGTATATCTGCTACAATGTCATACTTTATAACTATATAACGCATGTGCTACAGCTTTCCAGATATGCAGCTCCTAAACAATAGTAACAATCTAACATTCGTGATAAGCAGGGAAAATATCTGCCAGGCTGAGTAGAGTGACAAAATATTCAAATCTCAAACATGGGCTTAAGATATGCACATGGATGGTCAGGTGGGGGATCGTCCTCCTTCTCTGCCTTAGCCATCAATACCACCACAAAATGAACAGCCCCGATATGAGTGATGTTTGCTCTGTGTGTAACCATGGAGACGCACAATGTACAGGTACGGCAACACCACTCAGACAAACCAAACGCAGAACTACACCACTCCTTTAATTCTCTTTCAGATAGGATTTTAGAGAAGATAATTCATCAGCCGACTTCCGAGCAAAAGTAGTGAGTAACAAGAATATAGTGAGGTCAAAAGTATGATATTTGTCTTACAAATGTAATGGAGCAAAAGCAATAAGTTTCCCCCCAAAAATAATACTCAGGTAAAGTGCAGGTACTCAAAAAAATTACTCAAGTATAGTACTCCAAGTAAATTAACTTTTGTTACTGACCACCATTATAATCATGATATCAAAACGGGCAAAGCCTTGCACTTCCCTTTCTATGCCTGGTAACTGCAGGGCTGAAAAAAACAAACAATGAAGATGTGCCAAAAAACATGCAGTTCCTTAACTGACCACTGGAGGCTGGCTCCAAGTGCAGGTAAGTAATAAAACAGCCCACTGTCAAAAAGTAATATATTTTAGTCTGACAAATTAAATGGTTTGGGTCTCTGTATCTCGTGTTCTCACACATGCCAACTGATTCTGTCTTATATTCTGATTGTAAAATTGCCTAATGACAAAAAAAACCTTGTTTTACTATTAATTAATAATTATCTAATTATCTAAATCTTCCAGTTTAGGGGGTTAGGGGAGGACTGTGCCTTCAGGTCTCCTCAGCTTCGCTCAGGCCGGAGTAATAACACCACAAGTAATGGTTCTTACCATCTGGAGCTTTTTCTGAGGGTTTGCAACAGTGGTAACAGACATGGACACTGAAGGTCCACTGGGACACCAGAGATCACCAGAACAACTTAGACTCGACCACAGGTGAGGGCACCCACCCGTGGCATTTTTGCTCACATGGACAAGGATTTGCACTTAGACAAGATGGGATTCACAGCTTACACATACAGGCATTTGATAGGAACACACACCACGATTACATATGTCAACAAGCATGTCTATTGAAACCAGTTTAGACCCGAGACACACACAGAATCACAACCACAGACACACAACCGACTCATGCACTTAAGCACTCACACGACCCAGTAACCCCTCCACACCCCGACCGCCCTAAGCTTCAAAAGGATTCAAAACAACTCGACCTCCTTCCTGTCATCTTGGAAGGTAGGGGTGAGGACAAAAACCAATGTCATGAATTTTGAGGAGCCTTAACTTCTCTGTGGTAAACAACCCAGTCTCTCAACAGTTTCTGGTCTTCTGTTAGAAATTTACCGAAAAGCACACTGATCATCATGTTGTCACTCATGCATCACCTTGTTTTCTCAAGCTTTCAAAGCCCCCTTCGAGCAAAAGAAGACGGTAAACAACAGTCAAAAAGCTGATTAGTACACACCATGACCAACGTGTACAATCAGTGAAGTAACACTTCCAAAGTCTACAGTACAAGGTGTTTGACAAGGTGTACTAAGAAAATGATTCAACAGCAAACAAGCAAATCAAACTAATCTCACCCACTCAGTTTTCACCCACGCTTGTCGGATTATTAGCGGTGCAAGTGGGGAAAATTTTGTGAATGTTTTATTTTGTTGATGATTTACAAGAAATGATCTCCAGTGTGTTTCCTTATCATACTGCCACAGTGTGCAATGGCTTATAAGCCTTGACATCCAGGTACTGACAGAGTATCAACATTTTACAATGACTTTTCTCCTTCCGTCCCCAGGCCCTGTTGATACAATAAAAAATAAAAAAAAGTCCACACATCCAACCACAGCATGCATGTAACATTATAACCTTCATTGTGTGGTAGTGCAGATTTTATCGTATTATAGGTATAATTCCCAGGCTTAGCTGGAACACATAAAAGCACACCTTTCAACAGATGAAGACATTGCCCTTTTAATTTCAGACAAGCCTGTTGTCATGCTCTTGAAAGATAAGAGCGCGGGAAATCATTTCCATTTCTACCAATATTTATGCAAAGTGAGTAGGCTTAGTATAGAGTACACAAACGTTTAGAGCAACCCTGTAGTCGTAGAGACATTGTGAGTATTATAAACAATGGAGGCACAGTTACAGAAAAGTACTGGGCAAATATTGTTGTGTCTTTATTTGGCTGCAGTAAGTGTGCAATGCTGGTGACGGTGAGCCAAGGAGGAGGGGCTCAGTTTAAATGATGTGTTGACAAGCTGCAACAAAAAAATGCTACTGACTATACCTTCGACCTTCTTGCCAATAAACCTGATTCTGATTCTGAATCTTTGTCATTATAGAAATCAAAGCATCCAGCTCCAATGATTTTAGGTTAGGGAGTTGAGCTTGAGACGCTAACTGGACTCTTCTCCTCTGTCGCCCCCTGGTGGTGGAATGAACTTCCAAACTCCATTCGATCTGCAGAGTCCCTCTGCACCTTTAAGAAAAAGCTAAAGACCCAGCTCTTTCATGAATACCTACTAACTTAATGATGATGGTCTCCATATTATTGATGATGATGATGATGATAATGACGATGGTTTTTGTTTGATAACGATGACTTATAAGATGGTTTCTATACTGATTAGAGCTCTCAAGAACTGCCCTCAATGTTGTGCTTTGCCTCTGGTCACTTCCTGTCAGCACCTGTGTGTCCAATCAGACTCAAAGCTGATCGTTTGCTCTTACTGACATTGTTCCCTTTTTTCTAGATCCTTGCTTGTGTTGTACTTACTCTCTGATGTACGACGCTTTGGATAAAAGCGTCTGATAAGTGAATTGTGGAATTGTAGAATTGTAGCTTATTACATGTCATTCCAGTGATCTCAACAGCAAGCAAACTTGTTATGACCTGAACATAACCTCCATTTTTGATGATTTTGAAAGCGGCAAAAGCCCCAGAAAATGAGGGTGGTGGGTGTGTATATAACATTGCTTAAAGGCATCCATTCATGCCCAGGGGCCCCTTGTCTCATAATTTGTCCATGACCATACTTGCTGCTCTAGTTTATCTCCCCCACAGCTCGGAGAGGTCGTTCCTGGGTCATGTGGCAGAGCCAGATTTAGCTTGTTGTTGTCCTCCAGGGGGGGACCCTTAAAGAGGAGGAGGAAACTCTTGTTTTGGGAGTCTAAAGATTTGTCCCAGAAGGAGTTTTAGCAGGCTCACAGCAATTGACATGGCCAAGAAATACCCACAAACACAGGCAACCAGTGTTTCTCCACTGTGTCCCGAACTGACACAGGGAAAAAAAATAGGCCAGTTGGACCACCACCACTCCCACCACCCTCTGCTTTTCCACAAAGCTAAAAGAGAGAGAATGCTGTTGGGACGAGGCCAGCTGCTCCTCTGATGATAATCGAGGCTCAGTGTCTGAGAAAGTGTATGAGCTTGGCTTAATTGGGCTGGACACAAAGCAAAGCCGGGATAAAAGTACCCCTGTGAATAATATGCACGCTCTCACAGCCCCACACATCAGGCCAAATTTGCTGAAGCACTCACTTCCACTCGTCTTTGTATAAACGTTTTTTGCACAGTGTTACAGCGAATGCAATAAATCAGACACCAACGGAGTGGAGGACTTCTGCTCCACCATCCCCCCCCCCCCCCCCCCCCCCCCGCTGCCACAAGACGACAGGAAAATTAAAGGGGTTCATGTAAGGTATTAGGTTTGCTAATAGCCTGAATGTGCTAGAGATTTTTCCAGTCTCCATAGAGTCGAGGGAGTAGCCTGCCAATGAGCAAGAATCATTGCATTCATGTATTATCCCACTCTTGCACTAGGCTGTGATTTTCTCTATCGGGTACTTTGGCCTTTTCGAACAAAACTTTCATAAATGTGACGAGGGCCGCCAAGAAAAAAAACACACTTCAGCGAAATCATTTAATAGAACCTAAAGTAGACAATAGTCATTTATAACTTTTCAAAAGGCCTTCATGCTTTCTTTGATTCCCCCACTTACTCTGAGGTCTCAAAGGGTCAACCTATTTCTTTAATCAAGGAATTTTCTTTATTTTATAACTTCACAGTAATAATATAAACAATATAATACATTTTCTATAATCTTTATAGTTTGTTTTACAGAAGCAAGAGTTCAAGTATATCTTTTAAGTTTCTCAGACAGAAGTCTTTATATGATGTTTGTTTTTTATTGAGTAGTTTTTTTCTCTATTTCTGTAGGAGCTTCTTCAGAATTTCCTCTCATGTGGAAGTTCACAAACTAACACTTGGTTGTAACTGCAAAAAAAAACGTCTGTCAGAAGTAACAACAAGAGCCAGATGACATGGGTTGCTATGGTAATAGGTGTACATGCAAAGAGTAATCTATTGCAGGGTTTGCTAACAGCACACGACCGAACGTCAGCGACAAAAACAGCTTGGTCTAATTGTTTCCTACTGGAGGGTCCTAACCACCTGCAAGTGATGCATGGGATCCAGCACGATGCAGAGTGATGCAGCGCACGTTTTTTTAACCTCGACACCCTGTTGCTATTTTTCTCTCTGTCGCTCGCAGACGAGGATCAAGAGAGGAGGTGGCCCTAGAAGGCCCGTAGCAGTCTTTTTCTCACTCAACAGGTCTTATTAGCCTGTTTTGCAAAGTGGAGATAACATTGTATAAATAATATCCACATCCATGATTGAAATGTTGAGATTTGATTGTGTCAACACCGGAGACAAAACTTCATTCGGCTCACTGTGAGCGGTTTATTGACGAGCCTCTGAGTGTTGGGATTTGAGTCAACAGCTCGTCAATACAAAGCACTGCAGATCCATTTGTCCACCTTCAAAACAAAAGCACTAGATGTTATAATGTTTGCAAGGGGAAGCTGAAATTCACAGAACAGAGAATTAAATATTTAACAGATGCAGTGTGGACAGCGAGCATGCAGTCTTGCGCGATACAACGCGATATCTTACGCTGCTGAGCTGTTAGGACACGGTGGTATCCATAAAATGTAATTTTAAAATCCCCATGCAACAGCTTTTCAACATAATTTATCTAATCCAAGAATTACTGCAGCAAGTCTTTTTTTTTTACTTTTCCCATATACCTCCAAGAGAAGAATAAGCTTTTTCTACAGAGAATGCATTTCACTATAGAAAATGTTCAATGCATGAATGTGGCTTATTTAGATTTAAGGACACAATAAAAAAAATCTGAAATGTTGATGCATGTAAGTATGTCTCCATCCAATTGTAACAAGTTTTTGTTTGCATTACACAACATTTGTATATAAACTAACAATTGTATGTTTTACAGTGTGATGTTCTTTTGATACCCCTCTTTCCGTTTGTTTCATTTTGCACCCTCCCCTTTCTGCTTTTGAAAAATTCCCTATGGGGAAGATCTGAAGCAGGCTGGGGAGTTTACATAGAGGTTTTGGTTTTCATTTTCTAGGAAAGAGAATACAAGGTGGTCATTAAAATGAATCCCACTGTCACAGCATCATTAAAACCTCTTATTTTAAGGGATGATTTGGGCCATTTTGTTTTTCTTTACTGGATAGGACAGCTGAAGAGAGAGAGGAAATGTTGGGAGGAGAGGGTGGGGGGTTGACATGCAGCAAAGGGCCAAGGTTGGATTCAAACCCACGGCCGCTGCGATCAGGACGATTGCCTCTGTACATGGGGCAAGCATCATATCGGCTGTATGCTAATGTAAAACTATCACAACTCAACGTAGAAGCCCATTGGTTACCATAGTAAAGCCTTGTTTGTTACTCTCTGTGTCATGTCTTGCACATAATGTCTCTGTGAAATGAGGATTACAAACCAGATCACTGGACATGCAGCACCCTGCAGAAGGAATCTTATTGGTGAGATCAAGTTTTTCTCATGTCATACCCAGATTAAGGACCAGGTTCCATGTTTACGTGAGCTGTTGTTTTATCTTGATCTTCATCTGAACTAAACTGCTTTCAGATTATTTTTATGTCCACTTATGAGGCGACACCTGCGAGCAAGTTCAGGCAGTCAACTCGAGCTGCACTGTTTTACCACTAGACATGTCTCATTATCCACGTGCAGCTAACATTTAAGCTGCAAGATTTCATGTCTCTCCATCTGCTCTTTCATTGCCAGCTCTGACCTGCACCAGTACTGCACTCTTTCTTAGCCCAACCACAACAGCATCCATCTGTAGGCTCAGACCGGAGGGTCTAAGATATCATCCCATCACTCCTCAAATTTCTGAATGTAAATTAAAACTGTGAGGAATGATTCGGTCGGAGCCTAGACGCCAAACACAAAATGTGTTCTTCTGGAATAAACAAATACAAACTGAGTTGTCTGACTGAAATACAGTTTGTTTTTCCGTTTCACTTGGAAGACACACACAGAAGTCTATTTCACCCATAATAGCCTTTGAATGTCAAACACTTAAAAAGAGTCAGAAAGTCACCTTCTGTCAACACTAATTAGCTTACTGACCATCAGTAACGCAAAAAAAAAACAAGAAACCATTTGTTTTGCCATTTGTTTTCTCTATCATTTTTTTTTCTAAATCCGTTTACCAATAAATGAAAAAAAAAAAAAAACACAAATATTTCCATTCACATGCAAATAGTGGAAAACTGACATTATTGCTAAAATCCTGATAAAAGCCCGATAGCGTCTGTCTACTGTAATTCCAAATCTTTGGAATCTGTTCCAACTTTCCAACTTCCCCCAAGATGTGGCCAAGGGGCTTTCAAAACAGGCTTTCACCCAGTTACCCATATAAGCTGTCGACCATATTGATAACTAAAAACCTTTAAGATTAATAGCGTGTTACACAACTCACCAGTACAGAACATAGTGACAGTTTTATTGCTGGCTGTAACGAGTGTTTGCTTCAGATTCATCACGTAAATCAACAAAATAAATACATATATTTTTGCCCTTCTGGGACACAACTCATGACCGATGCTTCCAGCTAAACATGCATAAACAGGGTCATTAAAAACCTTGAAAATACTACAAAATAAAAATAAAATGTCTGAAACTGTAAATTATTTATAAAATAAACTGCCATGGCCTGAATCTGAGCATACACTCGTTTCACCGTAGCGAACTCCAGTGTCAGATTGATTAATGCTTCAGCTGAAAATCATCGGACTGTGGACACGCTGAAGAGACAGGAACAAATGAAGGTGCCTCTTTTTGAAAATAATATCCACCAGCCTTTTATCAACTTATTAAGTCACATAGTTCAAGGACGGTAATGTAGCTGGATGAAAATAAAGCAGCTCACGTGTCCTGCTGGGGCATGATAGACCTTCACATGTTCCTCATGGCCGGGGTCATCCGTCAAAACCCAAACGCCAGATTTAATTTAGCTCAACTGTGGCTGCTTGTGACTGCACAGTTTGGTCTTCAGCTCAATGTGGATTCATTAAAAGGACTGAAAAATCCTGATGGGATCTTCTGTTCATACAAGAGTTTTGAGAAAACACTAAAGGGGATTAGTTCATGAGTCTGTCCTTTCTCACTCACTGTTGTCCAATCACAGCGGCTTGATCAGTGGCTGCACACTTAAAATGACCACAATGAAGAATGTGTAACTTGTTGCAAACAATTACCATCATCCATCCAGTATCTATACTGCTTTTCCCATTCAGGTTTGCTGGGGGAATGGAGTTGATCACAGCTGTCATTGGGTGAGAGTCTGGGTACACCAAACTGTTTTCCAGTACCAAGAGATACCCCGTCCTCCCCCCCATGGTAAATGGATCTTTGTAAACGTAATTGAGCTTGTATAGCGCTTTTCTAGCCCTCTGACTACTTGAAGCGCTTTTACACTACATATCACACGTACCCATTCACACTGATGGCAGAGTTTGCAATGAAAAGTGACCATCAGATGTAACTAATCCAATACATACACATATATACGCCGCTGACGAAGCAGAAGGAGCAATTTGGGGTTAAGTGTTTTGCCCAAGGACACAGCCGACATGTTGCTGCACGAGCTAGGGATCGAACCCTCGACCTTTCAGTTGAGAGACGACCAACTCTACCAACTGAGCCACAGCTGCCCATGTACATTGAGAACATGCAAACTCCACACAGAGAGGCCCTGTCTGACTGGGATTCTAACCCGGAACCTCTTCACAGTGGGGCAACAGCGCTACCTACTGCACCACCGTGCAGCCCGATTACCCACAAAGTGACATAATGTAACTACACAAAGCACCGTTTGAAGTGAAAACCAAGGGAACAAAAGGGGACTTGAAACATTATATAACCTTTAAAATAAAAGGGTTAAGTTATGTGATGTTGGTTATGTTTACTAGTTTTGGTGCAGCTGTTAAGCTAGCTAGGCAACAGAAGCAGCGCTTAGTAAGGAAAGGATAGGGCGCCACAGTTGGGGACAGTCCAGAACATCTCATTTCAGTTCAGTCTGAGCGGTCTGCGGAGGCTATGAAGTCTGAGTTCTTCAAAGGATGTTACCCCCAAATGGGGAAATAGATTTAGACAGTTTATCAGGCAGTACTAGTGGTTTTAAAAGGCCTTGAATCACAAAACCTGTATGGGACTTGTATTGACTTTTGGTTTCTTTCTAACTTTATTTCAAGCACCTTCCAAACTAAACTTTCTTGTATCATTTTCTGTGACATCATGTTGCACTTAGAAATGCACTCAGAAGACTTATTGATCTTCTGCGGTGGTCTGAGAAGGAAAGAACAAAGAAAACGTTGGATATGAGCCCTCGTTGAGACTGCAGCTTGGGTTCAATCATCATAAATAATTAAAAAGGGGCCATTAGGAACACAGAGAGGAAATGATCCATCGGCGTATAACAAACAATCTTCTCATGCAGAAGGAGAAGGGAAGACTTAGGCAAGCTTATAGCCTTAAGATGTCCTTCAGGGGGTCATGTAGTCCTTTTTATTGACCTTATCTTCCTAACCTTCTGAATGTTTGGTTCACTAACACTCCAGGTAAAATTATACTGAAATATTATATAGATAAGACATAGATCTTTTTGAAAGTAATAAGACTGTGGACGTGAAAAAAATAATACACTTTAAAACCTTTAGAGACCCAAGAAAGAAATTTAAGAAATAATTTTTGCACCTTGGAGCATCGCTGCTTTTTGAATCTTGGGATTCAATGGCTTCCCTGTATTTTTGATCTTCAAGCCAAATATCTTTGAACTTGCATTTCCCATCATCTTCTTCTCCTTCTCTGTTTGGGCACTATTGGTGAATGTGTACGTAATACACTGCAATATAAGCTGCCATAAGTCTTGTAAATTGTCACTTGAACATGCAAATCAACAAAAAATCATGTAACCCTAACTGTAATTACAAAAAAGATTCTCAGAAAAAGGTGACCTCGGTATCTTTACAAGAAAAAAACAAGATGTTTTAAGACATCTTATACCCTTCGATTTGACAAAAAACAAATCTAATTTTACTTTTTACTTTTTACTTTTTAAAGACTTTTTAAGGATATGAAGTAGTGTTGTAGTCAAGACCTCACTAACCGAGACCAAGACATACCAGGGACCAGAGTGCTCTGAGACCAAGACAAGACCAGGACCATAAATATCTATAAATAAATCATCATCTTGTTTGCACTCACTAAGACCATAACACCGGGGAGGTTGCGGCTGTAACCGGGGCATAAAAATCAAGTTATGAATAAGTTATTTTAGAAAGGGCCGTTTTCCTTCTTATCACAGTAATGACGTGGAAAAATAGCCAATCAGTGATGGTCTGGACTGATCTTTATTTAAAACACAGAGTCCGCCCAGTCTCAGACCGAGAAAAGACCGAGTAAAAATGCTGTCGATTCTGAGATGAGACCTAGACAAAATAATTTTATAATATTCCTGTGCGTAAAAACAATACTTCCACTCAAAGGAGAACCCATCCTCATAGTGGATCACATACCCCCCTTTGAACTTAACTTAGGCTGCTATACAGACAAAGGAAAGGAGAGGGAAAAAAAATAAAACAGTGTAGCCTATTTTATACAGGAAAGCCAGTTATTGAATGTGACTTTTGTCCCTTTAAAATTAAAACATGTATTAGCAGGTGTTCATCTTGCTCTTTGTTAACTTCAACCAGAGGGGGGAAGACCAAGCCAAGGTATGAACTATGAAGAAATACATCAAAATAAAACAGGAAACTTAATTGATCAGTCTTCTCATCAGTACGGCCCGCTATCTTTCCAACAACAATCTCGACTCACATTCACATTCATAGATCAATGTAAAAGAAACCCTTGACAAGATTAGAAGTCAGGCATAGTGAGTGCAGACACTGTTACCTGCTAATTAGTGCAACATGATAATACAAGGATTTCTCTTTCTAAAAATAACCTGGAACATGGACTTCCTGTTCTGTCTTTAAGCACAATAATCCAGCTTCCAAACTAGACAAACTATATGTCAGATGTTTGCCAAAGGGAAGAGTAATAAAGACTGACACAAGTGCTGGTGATATTGCATCCAAACATCCATCCATTATCTATATTCCTTTTAATATATTTACACACTGTCATTACCGGTTTAAACACACGTGTTTTGTTTTGGTGCACACACACAAGGCAACACCGATGCCACCGATTGGTCAACCTTCCAGTGGGTGGGTAGTGCCTGTGACTGTGACTCGTGGTTAAAGGAGTGACTGTAAATACTTCAACTTACCCAAAGCTTATGCTAGCTCTGCTAAAGCTCATTAATTCAATGATAAGACACATTTTATTTATCATAACAAATTATTCACAATAAAAAAACACAAGTTATTATGCTGCTGAAACAGCATAATAACATATATACAGCATAACAGCATATTCTCATAATATTATGCCACATCACGAAATGTGGGGGTGCAAGAGAGAGACAGAACTAAAAACCAAACAGACTCAAATACAAGCTATGAAGTACTGAGAAGTGATCACAGTGACTTTTAAAAACATGTGTCTTTGGCCTCATGCACAAACATGAGTTTAGAATTCAACATCTCAGGCTTGTTTGATTGGGGGAACGGGGGGTCATAATTCATGAAACTGGGTTCTCATGATCCATTTAAATTTGGATTTACAGTGATGTAAAACTGTTATTACAAAAACAAAAAAAGGGATATAACTGTTGGGTCAAATCGCCCGACAGCAAACGAGCTTGTGAGCATGGGCCACATGTGTTCATCATTTTTTTTTGGACATGAAAATGTTGGTTCTACATCACAGTGTATGGTTTGGAAATGGTTCGCTGTTCCCTGCCTCAAAGTCCTGGTGGGTCTGCTGTATCATAAGCACTGGAGCCTGGAGTAAATTTACTGTGGATGGAGATAAATGAAAGGAATGATTCCTGCTATATAGGCTGGGTAGCTGTACTCAATCTCCGATTCTCTCTCGTCTGGCACACAGAAACAGTCAGTGGCAAAGGCTAAGTGGATAGTTGGGTCTAATGGCCTTGTGATCCTATAAATAATAGCCACACAGTTTCCTCCCCATTGATCACGCAGCCTTGGCTGACTTCTACTGGGGGGGTTGGGGTATGTTGGATGGGGCTGACCTAAGACCACGCTCGGCTGCCTTTCCCTCCACATGCTTCTGGTGCACGATCTATCAAACCGGGGGTCTGCACACCTCCAGAAGTGACACGGCCTAATTGGCTGCTATGAGAGGCCCATCACTTAAGGCGAGCGTGGAAGAGGGGGAATGGACTGACTCTGGACAAGGTTAACTAACTCCACTGCTAAATCTCTGGCCTTGAAAAAGTTTCTTGGCTTTAAAAAATCTGAGTGAGGTCAAAAATGTGTCTGGGGAAGGAGTGAAACAGAACTCCTGCATGTGCTCGTGAGGGGCTGATTATCATATTAACTTCTTTAAATTGATCTAAAAAAACTATAATAGATAAGGCCTTTTTTCCTTCTGCATTCATTGATGAACTCATGAGGCTACATGATGTTACAGGTGTATGATGTGTGGTGAAAATGCAGTAGCTGAAGGGGTCGGCAGGGTCTGTTCAAATGAACCAAAACAAAACGTAAAGCACCGCTAGAGAGAACTTCAAATACCTTTAGGTTCTATGAGTAGGGGTTTAAATAGGGTTGGGGATTGGCATGGACCTCAGAGAGAGAGAGAGCGCCATGGTCGATCGACATTGAAATTAAGTAATGAGAGGGAGCACAAAGCTGTGATGAAATAAGACGTTATTTTTCAAATTGTTTCTCAGCAGCTTCACCCGTAAGAATCTAGTAACACGATGACACCTCCACACAAACGTGCAGGACGGTGCAGGATTTTGTGTGATTGATGTTGAAGTTGCGCTCCTTCCTGTCCGATGTGTGTGTCTCTGCTCCACCCTCTCTCACAGCCACTACACTGCCAACTGCTCTCATTCACAGGATAAAATACAAAGGATTTGCTAAGTCCAAGTGTCTCATTAAGATGTGCATGTTATGTTAGTGTCTGTTGCAGACAGAGACAGAAGACCCTGACCTGCGACCTGTGACCTTTGACCTGTTGGCTGTGAGCTTCACATTACTACACCAACGCTGATGCCAATAAAATACGCTTAATGAGAACATTTGAAAGTACAGAGCAGAATCACTGCATACCCTTCCTCTAGATTATTAATGATAATTCAGGGGTAGCATTTTATTTTGGTTTTACATTATTTTTAAGTAAATCCTTAATCATTTCACCTTTCATTGCTATAAACAACATGTCTATTTTTGGTATTTGTCACTGACCTTTATGATGTACAAGATAGAAATAAAAAATAACAGAATTACTTTTGGGTGCCCAAAAGATCATTTTTTGTTGCCGCGGTATCGGAACAGGTATCAATATTATTCCTTTTTCTGTATAGTGTTGAAGTTCAAGATTCTGCCAATTCTAATACTCTACATAATAAACAAGATAAAATGATAGACAAGAATACAGTTTGCTGTATAATTAAGGCACAACTCATTTGGATTTTAAACCTCCATAAGAAACTAGTAAAATAAATGTTTTACAGTCTATCAGGACTCAAGGGAAACAAAGTGCTGACACTGCTGTCTCTCTGTTGGTCCATAACACATAATAGAACTAATAATCTAACTAATCTAATCTAACTTCTGTAACTAAATGAGACACATAAAATACTTTACAAACATAGTATAAATCATTGTCCTTGTTTAATTTTGTCCTATCATTAAAACAAATTGAAAGTTATAAGGCGCAGAAAGCACGGACAAACACTGGAGGTACTGTGTCAAGGAAATCTTTCCATTTTGAAAGTTTTCAGCACCAAGGACAGCGCATACCAGCTCAATTGTATGGATTAAGAAGCACTTCAGCACCATAGCTAGTGGACAGTGAAACATAAAACAGCTGCAGCAGTTCACATCACTACAAACCTTTTCATAGAGAAATGAGACAGTCTACACCACAGGGGCAAATAAAAAACTGTGAAAAATCGTCTGAACAACAGATTACTTGGACTGATTTAATCTTAACCAAAACGTTCACTCAGGTGTGGAAATGTTGATCCATGTTGTTGGCAATGAGGACGGTCAGGACTGCATCTTTTTTTATTTGATTTTATGATTTATGTTCTGTAGGATAAAGCATTAACAAGACTAAAGTCATAGCGCTGCACAGCCATTTGACAAACTATGAAGATGTTCTACAAACACCTACATATTGATGATATGATTAGCATAGGTTGTTAACAATATTTAAATTTATCCTCACTAACAATGATTAGGAAACTTTAATGTAGCCTAAAAAACGGATTGACCTGATGCCCTGCCAGAAGTCACACTGGACTGAGGAGCTCAGACATCATCATTAGGAGTAGATCATGAAATAAACTCCAAAACATTGAACCTCCTGAACACTAAAGTCAATCTCTACAGTGAAAACACCAGCTGACAAGAGCACGGCCACAATGCCCGATGCACCATCTACAGATACAGGAAGTAATATTCCTCTGTCAAAGCCCACCAAATCAAACAATGTTTTCATATATTTTTTGCAAACGAAAATATTTATAGAAATAAGTTAAATGCAATGGTGCGTACAAGTACAACATACGGTTTAAGAGCTTTGCCCAAAGTGTGTGCTGTTATGTCATGGAGCTCTCCGAGGTGCTGATCCTGCCATTTAAGTGTTTCATTGCTAAAGTTTTAGCATTATTTATTTCTGAACCAGTTTTTTTTCATGTTCTGGAATGTTTTTTTTCTGTTTTTTCAATCGTAGCAAGAACCCTGTTATTTAATCTTGTAGAGTGTATTTAAGTCAACTGTCCATTTTCAACAGGAGACGAGAAGCAGCAGTAAAAAATATGATGTGCAAAGCAACCTAACACAC
This sequence comes from Labrus mixtus, assembly GCF_963584025.1. NCBI lineage: Eukaryota > Metazoa > Chordata > Actinopteri > Labriformes > Labridae > Labrus > Labrus mixtus. Next base: position 27,873,729 of record NC_083625.1, read on the forward strand.
ATGACGGACATTGTAAGATGACATGAGACATGCATGAGGTTGCCAAATCTGCTAGTAGGTTCATCAGAAATTCATTATAGGGGTTCAGGGTAGCCTTGCGGTTATGTCACACACCCCTTGTACAAAGTCTATAGTCCTCATCGCAGCGGCCGTGGGTTCAAGTCCGACCTAGTCCGTTTGTTGCATGTCATCCCACACTCTCACATCCCAACGTATCCTGTCTCTCTTCAGCTGTCCTACCTAATAAAGACAAAAAGGTCCAAAAAATACCCCCCCCCCCCCAAAAAAAAACAAAACAAAAAAAAACAAAAAAACAATGTGTGTCTTGGCACAAACCAAAAAATTATACACGATGACAAAGCATGGCACTTGGAGGGGCACTATGATTCTGGTGGTCCTAGTGTTAAAGGGATCACTTAACCATCTTCTTCTTCCCATGTGTTCTTATTGGCCAAACAAAATATGATGAAAATACACGTCCATTTTTTTTTTCAATTATTCATGACACAATTTTAAAACAATGAATTACTCCAGTTTGACTCACATAACCTTTAAGTGTCTGTTCCACCGATTCTTTGGCTATAAAGCACTCAAAAAGCACACCATGTAATAAGACCGAGGCACTGGCAATCTTTAAAAGGTGATGTGAGAAGTTCATGGCCTCATTATTCTGCAGACACAAACATATATCTCCAGCTCATCACACACTGACTTTCATTAAACTGGTCAGAAGATTTATTCACCAGATTAAGCTTTAGTTTTTTTGCATATCTGACATCTTAATTCCCTCACATAGGTCAAGTTTGGGGTCGGAGGGTTTTGCAGGAATCTATCCAAGGCCGAGTGATTTCCATTTAAAATCACTGCAAACCCAGAAGACAGAAGAGCAAAGGTCAGCGACTCAGCTTTAAGCAGCACAGTGTATGTCCTTCACAGCGGAAGGAATGCACGAGGGCATGACTGCTGGGAAGGTTTTTACACTGACAGAAAGTGGAATATTAATATGATATCATCCTATCTGTGTCAGAAAAACACAGAGGAGGATGTGGAGGGAAAAAAAAAATCTCTAAAATATTCAGTATTTTCTGCTGCTCTGATTTTCTCTCCTTGTTTTTGTATATTCTCTTTAAACCTTTCTTATTGCTGGCATTGTGTTTGCACCGAAACACCAAGTGAAATTCCTTGTATGTGTAAATGTTCTTGACAATGAAAAACATTTCTGATTCTAAAAAAAAGATTGTGATATATTTGGGCGGCACATCTCTGTATGGTCTATGTGTGGGAAACACTGGTCAGCCATAATAGAGATGTTACTTATCTGCCTTCTCTCAAAATGTTGCCGTTGCAAACAAAGTGGAAATGTCCAAACTTCATAAGTGGAGTTAAGAAACCAGCGGGTGCCATCACATAAGGTACACCCACTTTTAAATACAGAGTTTGTTTCTTTAACTAAAAGGCTTTGTCCACTTGCCAATAAGTAGCCTTGTAACTTTGACTGAATGTTGGCAAGATATCTTCAGTGAAGGGCCTCTTATTAAATAGGAAGTTTGGGTCAGATTTTACAACTTTAATTGTTTAAGTAACAAAAACTGTGTCATGATGAAACAGCATGAATGAAATAATAAACTGTTTTTATCACTTTCTATAGGACCTTTCTATAAGATGACACAGATTGTTGTGGAATAGATTAACCTCCCAACAGTCTTTGCTGTAATTTTGGCAAAAAAATCCCAGCACACACACACACACACACACACACACACACACACACACACACACACACACACACACACACACACACACAGATAAATATATAGAGAGAATAATAAAATAACCCCCACCCCCCCAAAAAAACAATAAGATCCTGTCATGAGGAAAACATCATATTTGCAGGCTCCCTTGTTAAGTTTTTTGTTTTATTTTGTTTTTTTAAACATGACAACAACACTGTCTTTTAAGCTTTGGGATGTTGCGTTAGCTTATCAGGTGACGTGTATTTTAAGGACGAATGTGCAACTTTTTGATCCAGTAGATGTCACCCTTGAGCACCAGCATGAAACCAAAACAAACTACTGTTTTCGCGACACACCTCCAACCCCTCTCCTCTCGTGTTTGTAGAAAGGAGTTATGAATTAAAACACACCAAATAAGTAGTGAGTAGGCTATGTTATTCTTCTTTTCTCTAGTCCTTGACTAAAACAGCGTTATATCCAGGCTGACTCACTCTCCTCACTCATAGACAGTCATGACTCAGAGACATTTACACAGGATATACTTGATTTATTTTGTAATTATGTGTACAATGTTGCACAATCTTCCTTTGCATGAATAAAAAGTGAGGTATGTGCAGGCTCTCTTGAGTTTTCAATCACCTTTAGCTCCTCCAAAACTATTCTAACAGAGACAGAATCATCCCTGGGAATAAAATAGGGCTTTAATAAAAACTGCTGGTCTGAATTCATCCTAATGTTTTTCCTCATGACCTCATTAGCACACAGTCCATTATGGAGGAAGAGTTCAAACAAACATAAAAAACAGGCAAACAAAAGGGCTGCTGGCAAGCGTACAGTCAGGGATTCCACAAGTCTCTGCTGTAATTACCCATCCTTCAGCTGCCTCTCACTCTGCACCGCCTACCACTGCTGCTTACTGAATACTAACACACAATCTGCCTGCGTCCAGCGTATTGATAATGCCATATGCAGTTTAAATTAGTCTGTGAGGACGCTAATCAATAGTGCACAATTGTCAGGCCTTTACAGTCACCCCTGGCCCCTGCTGATGAGCATCGATTCAGACTTAAGTGGACCTGAAAGCCGGAGGGACAAAAGCAATGGAATCTGGGGCGGGTAAACAAAAGTCCCCGAGAATAAACATGGCATGATGGGTGTGAGTCCGTGCATTTATCTGTCTCACGCCAGCGTGTTCCTTTATTATGGGGAATCAAAGGACAGCAGACAGCTGCAGGGACAGGCAGCAGGAAGCTTTTCAGGCAACAGCAGACACACAAAGAAAGGGTTTTTTAAATGTATTTATTATGAATTCAGTGTATTTGTTGCCTTATCTGTAAAAGATGGAAACAAATGCAGTGACAATTGGTGCATGTCAGGAGAAAGAGCCAGGAAGAGGCTAACAATGGAAGTCACCATGAGTAAAGCATATCATGCATCTAATGTCAGTACCTCCACAGAGCTTAGGGGCTGGCCATTTGCAGATGATCATTTTGTAATTAAACAATTTTAAAGAGGCAGGCGATGGCCAAGAAAGTGATATTTTTCTTTTAAGGGGAATTGCAGTTCTTTTAAAAATGCAGAAAAAAGAGAAAGGTGTTCAGCTGTTCAGCTCCCAATGATAAACTTCAGGCCTGAAAAAAATGTTGCCCTTAATAAAGTTTCTCATTGGGAGGATCTTTCTCTTTTTCTGCAGTTTATATATTTTTTTGTCCTGCACCAGTATTCAATTGGCTTTTTTCTCTTTTTTGAAAATAAGCATTATTAGGTCCAACATAGTATCAGTCAGTTTTTGGGGAATTTGTCCTGCAGATCGCTCCAGCTGGCAGCCACCAAACTGTTTTTATGGCTGCAACGAAATACTATACTTCTCCTGGGTCTGTAAAAAAAAAAAAATAGTTATTTGTTTTGCCACTGACAGCCCCGCATTCTTATTCAGAGACTGTGATCAAATTATTAAAATAATCACTACGGAGAGACCCATTTTTGCAGAAGTTGTTGGCTTTACCTGTATCTAGATCAGTCAATTGGTTGTATTATTGTATGACTCTGGTTGTTCAGAGGTTTAGCTCATATCCAACACAACAATACTTACTGTTTACCAAAAATGTTCTATCCCTTTTTAAATATATTGTGGAACAATGACTTCCTTATAGGAGAGTAGGTCAGACTCTCTCTGGATTCTCGGTTCTGTGTTCACACTGACGGGACGGCGCTGACTTAAGCTTGTTTAGGTTTCAATCAGGGACTTAATGTTTCATACATGTTTAACTGACAGCCCTGCCACCACCTGGGGAAAGAGAGACAGCCGTGCCAACTCAAGGACAATGTGTGTAGAGGAATAATAATGGAGTGCAGTTGCAAGAGTAAATTGAAGGAGAACAAACCGACTTTTCAAACCCAAATGGAAAAGACTTTCTTTGGCCTCAAAAGAAAAACATATAACAACCAAGTTAAGAACATATTTTCCAAGGGAGACATCTTATAGAATCTGCTTCCCTGTCTTTCATTTTACATTTAAGGATACCAGCTCCTTGAGTATCACGTCCTTCTGCAACAGATTCCAGGCTGAGGGTGCAGAATACCCAAAAGCCATTTTCCCAATTTCTGATCTAGCGTTTGGGACAGAGAGCATAAAGAGGTCCTGAGAACGTAAAGAATACTGTCCAGTACTTTTTTGAATGATGAAAACACATCACAATTGACTAACATGTAAAGGTGTACCAGTGTATGAGCCTACGAGATGCCAGAGCAGGCCATCCTAACTTTGCAGGCATGTGCAGTGAGTCTACACTACTAATGTACTTTCTTGTTTGTCTGCCTATTAAGGTTTTGGGAGTGTACTGGAAATAATTGTTTCCATATGTTTTAAATCCACATAATACTGGAGATTTAAAAATAAATCTGGTACTGGCATTGCAAATGGTCTCAGTATTTTCCTTATATCCTTATGTTGGAGTATCTTTGCAAATATCATATCAATTAAATGATATCAAAATATAAAATATGTAAAATAATATAAAATAACTTTCAAGTGAAGTGAGTAGACAATGATTCTGTATCTTAACTAGACAGACGTCACACACAGACATACAGAAATGTACTTTTTCATAGTTTTCTCATAGTCCACTGCACAGCTCCTACATTGCACCTTTATTTTGTCTTTTTTATCTTTATTTTTTATATTTTATATCTTACATTTTTAAATTCTATTTTATATATTGTAATAGCTTCTTATACTGTATTATTTAAGTTGTTGCTAGTTCTGCTTTATTTCCTTGTACACAAAGTCAAATTCCTTGTATGTGTAAATGTACTTGGCAATAAACCCCGATTCTGATTCTGATTCTGAGTCGTTGACACCAACATGTCATCACTATGCATCTCAACTAATATTTCTACATAGGATTCTACCAAAAGTCACATTATCCTAAGTACAGTATATATAAGGGGTATTACAACCCTTATTTTAGCTTCCATTTGTTTGTGAGGATGTAATATTTTGGATTAGCTCCTACTTTGTGTCTGTTTGCAGAAACATTTCTTCAATTTCTGTTTTCCCTTAGAAGGAATGCTCAAAATGATCTTGTCAAATGTTGACACCGGGGTTGCAAACAAAAGGAATTCAAGTATTGTATTTTATTGTAACCTTCATTTGATTCCTGCACCACTGTTACACTAGAATAATGCAAATCCCAAAGTGTTTGTTTGATTGCTAGCTGCTGGTGTTACTCATTTAACCTGCAGCAGAGCAGCAGCTGCTCCTTCATGAATCACTTAGGCAGAAGAAGCCTGACAATTGGCAGTATCATTTATATTGTAAACATGACTAATTTCTTGATCTGTTTTCAATATGCCAATGCTCTGCCCTTTGAGAGGTGACCCATTTGTTATTGTGCTTTTTCTTTTTTTGGTTCTTCTTCTACTAAGTTACAGCCAACATTTATCTGGACTCCATATCCCTCATGCCCCATGGGGCCGGGCTATCACTGTGAGGGATTGATTACGATATGGAGGCAGGTTCCACTCAGAGCCTCGGGGTCATTGGCTCCGCCCATGAAGAGAGAGCTGTTGTTCCGGCCATCGAGTTGGAGATGGGAACAATTTAGTGGGCTTAAGTGTGCAGAGAGCTGATCGTGTGCATCAAAGTGAGCGGGGGGGGGGGGGGGGGGGGGGGGGGATGTCATCAGTTAACTTAATCATCCGTAAGATCTAGGAACAGATTCTAAAAAAAAAACAATATTGTTAAATTCTGATACTAAAGACTGAAAAAAATAACAAATCCAGAAGCTTTCATCAAATTATTCTATTGTTCCTGAAAATAAATACTACATCATCCTTTTATTTTTATTACCATCATAAACATCTTCCATGTACCATGACGCTCGATCATCTTTTCCAGCTTTTCTTTCTATTCTGTCGACCAATCCTGCTGATTGTCTCCCCATTTTGACCTCACAGCTCGATATATAAAAATACATTTGAAGCTGCCAATTACTCCTAAATGCAAAGTTATGTTGGTTATTTATTTGTAGGGGGCAACAGCACGTCGCTCGTGAACTACCGGTGCTGTTATCATTAGCTAGCCAAGAGGTTCACAAACTGTGTCCAAAGAATTTGACGACAATAAATGCACCTTGAAAGTGTCTTCCCACTTGATTCACAGATGTCCCATCCACTACAATACAAATGAATAGGAAAGGCCAATCAGCTGTCAATAAATAGATGATAATGCTTGGGAAAAGTTTGCTACGCCTGAACTGAAACCAGTCCCAGGAACGTAGCAGTAACCTCGGTCAACAAGTCGGGTCAACTATGATGTACACGAGCTGTGAGGTGTTCAGTGCTTTAAGCGAGCTGGTTTAGCAAGATCTATGACGGTCCATGCAAAGAAAAAGCAGAAAACATATCATGTCCATAGATAGCGGGATGTGTGCCTTATCTTTGGGTCCAGTGTTTCAATCGACAAAAGGAGCAACATTGGTCACCATGACAATCAATACCACGCTAACTTCTCAGGACTCCCCTATCGGCAACAGGCTATGAACCAAAAAGGTGATTTAGCTTAAAGCAAGGCAAAAAAAAAAATAGCATTCTCTATTCATGCAACTGTCTTAGAAGGCAAAATTTAAAGTGGTGTACATCCTAACAAGCACAATAAGCCTTTCACCAACAGCAGGATGGTGGAGGAAGAGATATAACCCCAGGGAAGGGGAAATCATTCAGGGAATATAAAAGTAAGACTGAAAAAATGTCTGCTATTGCTGCTGTCAGTTTGGTGCCAACAGATGGAGAGTCTCTGATAGTGGAAAACCAAGTAATGGACTCAAATGCACGTCTCAAAACAAGAGCAGGTAGAAGCATCCGAGTGTTTAATCAGGCCAGGTTGGTACATAGAAAGTCCACAAAAAAATCAGAAATCCACAGGGGCAGGCAAAAGGAAAAGTCAAAAACAGAGAATGGGGGGATGCCTGCATGGCCTAGTGGTTAGGTTAGCCCCATATATAGAGGTCGACGGAGCTCGACCCGTGGCTCCTTTCCTGCATGTCATTCCCCACTCTCTCAAAGTTCTGACTCTATCCACTGTCCTAGCAAATAAGGACTTAAAAAAACAACATACAATGGTCGAAACACTAGGAAAACTCACCAGAAACCAGGCTTAAAGAAAGCCTTATTAACCCTCAAACCTCTGCAATAGTCCACCAGTGCTTGTGTGTGTGTTATTGCTCATACTGCTGTCTTTCTGAAGCATCTTCAATATTTCTCATCCATTGAATCTGCACAGCCTAAGCTCAAAGTAAGTCCAAGACCATGAACCACAAAAATAAAAAGAATGTGCAACGTTTCAAACACGGCTTCAGTTGTTTCCTCAGTTAGATCCCACAGCGAGTGATGAAGTCCTCCTCACTTCACTCTTCTTTATGTTCACATTGAACAATGGCTGACCACAGAGCAGATGACAGAGGGAGCTTTATAGTTCAGCTTTAAGGGGCAGCTTACTTTGGTAACTGCAAGCATGTCGGAAAAAAAGCCAGACAGCACCTCAGAAATGATAAAGCTTTTGTTTCAGTTGAGCTTTAAAATGAATTTCAGTCACTGAGAAACACAGCAGTGTGTAGCTTTCTCCCAGGTAAACCCGTCACACTGTTCACATTACAGACATATATCCTTTAGTGCTGTAATGTAGCACTACTTGCAAGTGATTTGCTTTATATATTGCACAGGAATATCATTTTTTTAAGCTCAGCTGCTTCTTTCCACTACTGTTTCCTTTTTTCAACCTCAGAGGTGCAAAACTCATTTAACAAAGCAGTCAAGACAAGAGAGCAAAGGAATGTCTCCCCATTAATAAGAATAGATCATTTTGAAATGTTATTCACATTTAGTGTGGATGAATCATTCAGTTCAAGAGAGAAAATGACTGATCCTTCTCATTGCTACTCACTGAGGATAATGATCTTAAAAGAGATTTCCTAATTTTTGTGAGAGAAGTTTTTAAATTGAAGTTCAGGAAACATTGGACAGCTGACGATACCAGAAAATCTCTCTTCACATGAAAAGAGATGAAAAACAGGTACTTTCTTTTACTTTTGTTTTTTAAAGAATCAAACTGCATCAGTGATATTAAGGTATTTGATGTTCGCACATCGTAGCAGTACAAGCTGTAAGTCTACATGAACAATGGGATTAAATTGTGGTTGTTCGGCACTAGCGGTGAGTAAAAAGACGTTCCTGTAGAATAATTGCTCAGGAGCAGAGGGGTGGCCAGGGGTGGCATAGGCCCCCCTCATGCAATCTCATTGGCCAGCCCAGGCGCCAACTTAAACTTCTTAACTATGATTGGTCATTTGTCTTGCCAGAGGTGGGACTAATGTTTAAATCCACCATTCAGGCTGTGTAACATCAGGAGACTCGTAGTTTTCAGTGTGCAGATGTTTGTTTGCGATTTTTAGAAATACTTCAAATTGAGAATTTGGACGTAAATCTTGTTTTGGTCCGTTTAAAATTAAGCTTCTAAGATGTATATAATGCCATTGTCTTATGTTACCTAAAAGTCGATGAGATTAGTGTATACAGAAGGGGTTAATAAATGTGCCTTATTCGTGTCTGTTTACACAAACTTCAGGCCACCCCTGCACAAGTCGGGGCCCCAGTTGGGTCACCCCAGTCCAAAAAGTCTGGACACGCTCCTGCTCAGGATGTGGAAATCTTTGCAAAAATAAAGTGGTGGATTCATTAACCAAAAATGCACAAAAGAGCAAAAAACATACAGCACCGGATAAATTAATAGAAAGCATGTAGACTACATAAACTGAAAGAAAACACAGCCTCACAGCAAGCTGGCACAAACAACGATTGCCCCCCTCAACAATGTCGGAGTCTACTTTTATTCCTCTCTTGGCCCTGCCCCAATTGGAGCAAACCATTACAGAAGAAAAGTGAAGCCAAAGAACAAAATTACTGAAGCAACATTAAATCAATGGGCAGCAAAATAGCATATTTTGGGAAGCCAAAGCAAAATACAAACTGCCAATAATAGACATGAAATATGTTTTATTCTACCTATTTAGGTCAAACAAAAAACACTACACAAACTGAAGGCTCTACTCTGCTTCCAACAGGGGGCCTCACTCAGCCTGATGACTCTGCTGGCTGAAGTAAGTGTAGGGAAAGTGGGGTGCAGGTGTAAAGGTATGGAGAAACCTCTTCACAAACATGGTAATAGGTGGGGGAGCTTTCAGCCAGCATGACGTCGAGGCGAGGCAGATATCTCCATTGGATGAACTACAAAAACTAAAATCACCTTCAAAAGATCACAGCTTGGAACAGAACAGCTTAAACACTGTTACTTTGTTTAGATGAATAAACTGATACTCACAGTAAGAGGTCAAATTTGAAAACAAGCCAGGACTCCTCTGGTAAGGTGTTGGAGCAGCTGGATGCATCTGGATTAATGACTGTTTGCAACAACCGCCGATTAAAGTGAAGGTCAAAACACAAGGTAATATGTGGTTTTTACTTTTGGGATTTTATATCAATCGACATCACACTAATCAAAGTGTTTATGCCGTCTGGAGGAGGCTCTTTAAAAGATCCAGAATGTCAACATAATACATAAAACACAACCGCCCCCTGTCACTGCAATTACTGTTATTACATCTTCTCTCCAGCGAGGGTAAACTCATGCCGATGAATTTACATGCAATGCTGCAAGATGGAAATGTGCATCTCGGCACATACAACTGTTTTTCAGGGAGTGTCAAAATGAGGAGCCTTGACAGCTTGACAGCAGAGAGTTTTTTTCAGTCAATCCGCTGGGTTTTTGAAGGTTTCTATAAGCCCAAGAGGTCAAGACTGAAAACAAGGGTCTGCAGGTGTGGGTGTTTGAGTCCATTTTCAACTGGCAGCAACGCTAAATTATTCCACACCTTACTGAACACTCTGCTTTTTGTGTAATGTTGTGCTCCGCGGATGGTCCAATTTTCACGTTTGGGAAGTCGTTCTTCCGACTTCACTGTGTTCCCGTACTTTCAGTTTGGAAAGTCTAAATGTTTTAACAACAGCAAACAGCGTCGATGCTATGAAGACGACGTGTGCATGTCTTTTTTACGAGTTATATTTGAGCAAAAAGTCGATGTGCAGTACGTGAATTGATCACAAGTATCTTAAAATGAACATTACATATTTTGCTTCCATGTGATGACCAATATGACGTCAAGTCGGCGAGTCGGGCACCTACTGGTAATTCTTTCACGAGTTTCTGAGTTGTTGTTCCTACTTGAGCAGGCGTTCATGTGCATTTTACAACTAGGAAACTTGTTTTTTCCGATGTGTCCAACACCACATGAATGCACCATAAGGATACTTTCATGACAAATTAAGGTCAAAAAATCACCATCAGATTGAACCACCTTCATAGTACTGAAAACCCAGAGTTAACCCTGAAGTTACCTTAGTAACTTGAAATCCTGCTTTGTAGAACAGACCCCTGCTCTGTGTGTGACCGCAGGAAAACAATAGAAGGAGAACTAAAACATAAAATGATGTATCCCCCCAAGAAAACAAAAAAACAGTAGATAAGAACCAAATCAACTTTGAGATTTAAATTGATCGCAGAATCTTGTTTTCTGATGTTTATGAACACTAATCTGCTGCTGTCTCTCTCACAGAAACTTGTTAGTAACTGTAAGGGAGGGGGGGTTGTGGTGGAAGCAGAGGAGGAGGAAAGGAGGTGTGAGCATTTCTTTTGGCCTGGAAATCACATAGTAGGCCTTCAAAGTCACCAGTTTTCTTTGTATTGGTTCATTAACTATTCATTTAGTATGTTTTTTTTCAACCAACTGGTCCTGATTCTACAAGTCTGCATCATGGTATCCTTTCCTTCGTCTTGTTAATGAAGCTTTTAGTATCAGTATTTTTTTTTTTATCATGTCAGCCCTGTGATTGACTGGCCAACAGTCCAGGGTGTAACCCCGCCTCTCGCCCAATGGCAGCTGGGATCGGCTCCAGCTCCCCTCGACCCCAAATGAAAACAATCGGTATAGATAATGGATAGAAGGATATTTCTTTGTATTACCACAGAAAATAGTCAGCAGTACTAGCTGAAGCAGCCTTAGGTGAACAAATTGACCAGACAAAAGAGGAAATGAAATGAATAAACAAAACAGGCGTGTCATATAAAGGTCATATAAATGTGGAACCTTTAATTTCCTCCAGGACACTTGAGCTCATCTTAAAATGTACTCCCTCGACAACTACCATTTTTGGAGATGAAGTGGATTTTCCGCAACTCTCGTACACAAATCCCACCAGCGTCTGATGAAAAATTAAAACTGAAAAATCAAATTCACTCGTGCTCTGTGATGCACTGCAAAAATCTCAGTGCAAAACAGCCGAAAATGCATAACCACACATTGACATGAACATGAAATACAGATTTCTACAGAAGTGCAATGTCTTTTATAATGCAGAGTGTAACCGTAGAAAGGAGCAGTGTGTGGCTCAGATGCCAACATGAGCCCACACAATGATATTTCTCTGCTCGTCTGGTTATTTGAGAGACGTCTGCTTTATTTTTTTATGAGGTGGTTGTGTAACGACGACGCGGCAGCTGATAGCAGCTGTTAAATAAGATAAAAGAGAGAGAGAGAGGGAATAGAACTAGAGGGGAGAGACAGCCAGAGACAGATATTTTACAACCTGCACTTAAAATATTGCATTACTGATGCCCTTATTGATATGCAACCCAGGAGCCTTCTACAGCCTCCCATCGAGGAGATCTGGTGCTGTACGCTGCGATCGCACACAGTGTAACTCTTTCTCTCTTTGACCTAACACTGCCAGCCACACATTTATCTGATTGAACCATCTGTGCCCTATAAAAGCACAGTTTGACTCAATATCACATTGTTTCTGAGTGAACATAGCTCTCCTGAAAAATCACAACACATTTTAGAAACACTGATATTGAGCCGTGCAGGGGGTTTCATGTTTTCCCTGGCAATGCAGATTACCAAAAGATGGAACTGGTGCTCATAAGTTGTCATGTTTATGAGCTCCTTAATGGCTTTTATTATTCCAGACGTCCCCCCCTACATGCTCAAAATTGAATCACTGCCCTTTAGTCTTGTGGTAAACACAGCTCTAACATCCATTCTACTACATCCTACTTGCCATGGCCTGATTGTGGGATTAAATTAAGAAGTAATTAATTTGTGGTTGCTGGTGCACTAAACTAATGAACCGGATATAAAATTGTACATGAAGACACATCAAGGTAGCATTATTAAGTCATTGCAGTTTCATGCAATACGACTGGTATCCCTGGAAACATCTGGACAGACGTGTTTTACAGCATGCAAAGTTGTGCTAATTAGGGATTTAAATAATTTCAAGGTATTAGAGTGAAATCCTGTATGGCTGCCTTCTTCTAGAAGTATGGGTCAGTTAACTTCAACTCCAAGAAGGTTTTCTTCTACGGCAGGACAATATGCTCTTGTCACAGTTAGATTTTATCTCCATTCTTGAGTTTGGATTCCATTTGTACTGCGATTCTAAAGCATTCATTACAACAAGTATTGTGATTCATTAGTATCGATTTTCTTATCCAAGTTTAAACAAGAAGAAAAAGTCAAATCATAAAATAGAGAAGGCAGAATAAAATCATGAAAATGTCCAAAACAGTGCACATCACATGTCAATCATTCTTCGCTTTTCCATCATTTATTTGTTTTTCTTACGATCTATCAAACAGTCAGCTGCAACATCCAGACCATCTGTTCCCACAAAGTCATGATGATCATCTGACAGGCATCTGTTTTCTCTATTGCCGCCCCATCTCGCAGGCTATGAGATTGGAGTAGTACACATTCAGCCCTTTGCTGAGTAGTCCGGGGCTGAGATGCTTCAGTAGCAGCACTTAGTGCGGCTGAATAAACACTAAACAACCACTCTGAAAAGACGCTGCCTTCCCAGTACCCACACACTTCTGATTTGACTCTCTCTTCATTTGAAACAGCTCTGGAACAAGATAAATGGACTTATGTAGCATGCGAGCTAACCGTGGCTAACGCTAGCAGGCAAATATTGATCAACATTTAAATCAGCAGCCTTCTGCAACACTCACATCCACAAACCAGAAACAAATACCCGCGATCAGATTCAAATACACGGATCCACTTTTTGTTGATGGTGGTCGATGTTTAAAAGTCTTTCCTTAAAAATAATGTAATGTTCAGGGCACAAGATAGCACCCTATAAACAGAAGCTACATTCCTTGTTGCAACGGCCAGGGGTTGGAATCTGACCATGGTTCTTTGCTGCAGGTCATTGCCAGCTCTCTCCTCTCAACATTTCCTCTCTCTCTTCAGCTGTACTATCTTTTCCCTCACAAGCTAATTAGCTAGCTATACTACTTGCTTACACAGGTTACAACAATATGACAACAACCTGCCACAGGCTTCTTTAAGTTTGTATGAAACACCAGACAGCTAATCTTCCCACATATCATTCTTTCTTCAATTATGTATAACAGAGTCATAGCTTCATTAATAAACTGAAGAAACTTGAAAAACAACGAATTGTAACAATTCAAAACCACACTCAGATGCAGATGAAAGTCCAGGACACAAAAAAAACCTTAGTTGAAGAAAGTTATTTTCTAAAACGTTCGTAGGTCATACACAGAGAGGCTGTTGGCAAGGGAAGAAAAATCCAACAAGGGCAAATCCACAAAATCCAAAATCCAAACAAAGTTCAAAACCACGCAACCAAAAACAAGGAAAACAAGGCTGGAAAGCATGAAACACTAAGTAGACAATGACAATCTGCCAGAGGGCCGATGGAAACACAGGGGTATATATACAGGTCAGACTAATTGCAGATGGAACACAGGGGTGTTGGGACAAAAGGCGGGAAACAGAACAATGGCAGGAAGTCAGACCAGATATCATACAAAAGCAGCAGATTACAAAATAAAATAGGAAGTAAACACAACACCACCAAATGGTAGACTAACAGACTATCACAGGAATACAGTATCTTCTATTTTCTCTTGACCATTGTCCAATAAAAAAAATCAGAATACTTTAGCGAATCGACCCCCTTCCCAGTATTTTCTACCATCAGCAAAAGCAAGATGGGCTTTAATAGATGGAGTTCAATTATGGTAAGTGAACTAAAATCTCCTGTTTCTGCTACCTTCAGACTTTAGATGTTGAAAATAAATGTATATAACTTTTGTTCGACAGGAAAATGGGAGGTTTTTTTTTCATTGGCTGTTGCTGTTTTGAAATTGAAGCTTTAATCTAACAATGCAATTTTTTTTAACGACAGACGTTTTATAATACATGATAAGAAGATGATAAGTAGCGTCATGACAACAGGGGATTTTTATATTTCTATGTTCACTTTGACCTTCTGTTAAGTGAAGTTAAAAGCCTGTGATGTACCTGCGTCAAAGTGAAATATGAGGTGTTGCTGCTGACAGATCTTTTTGTTCTGCCTGACCACCCAGTGTTCTGTGTCACTTCAGACAGCAGCCACAAACATGTTTCATTCCTGACCGTCCTATTGTTCAATCAAACTCCCTTAAGCCCTTATAATCAACTTAACGAGGATCTATTGTACTAATCTCCGTCCCTGTCCTTCTGGGATTCTATAAGAGTAACTTGATTGCACATGATTACCTGTTTAAAGGCTTTATATTGATTTTTGGATCCAGCAGATGTCGCCCTTGAGCACCAGCATGAAACCAAAACAACTCACATTGCATTGTTGTGTTAGCATGCTAATACTAGCGATCTTTATTCTGCTCGTATCTTCACACTGCATGTAAATTTACCTGAAATGAGCGTGATCTAGAAACACAGTTAAGCAGTGAGTACAGTATGTTCTTCTTCTTTTCTCTAGTCCCTCAATTAAACAACTTTTATACACGAGGGGAGGAGTCAGCCGGCCGTCCAGGCGATGTAAACAAACTGAAGATAGGACTCTGAAAACTCTGAAAACATCACAGACAGTGGGACTCAGGTGTTACACCCATTGTAGACAGTCATGACTCACAGAGTTATTTTCAGAGGATATACTTGATTTATATTACATTTAAGTGTGAAAAATCACATATTAAGTCTTTTAAAAAAGTCTTCTTTCCTTCGTGACAAAGATCAAGGAACTGGTAGTGGATCTGATGAGGGCAAAACCAGTGACCCCTTTCTCCAACAGGGGGGTCAGTGTGGACATTGTGGAGGATTACAAGTACCTAGGAGTACATCTGGACAATAAAAAAGTCTGTTCCAAGAACACTGAGGCCACAAGAAGGGCCTGAGCCGCTTCTACTTCCTGAAGAGGCTCTTTAAGATCTGCAGGTCGATGCTGAGGATGTTCTATGGGTCTGTGGTGGTCAGTGCTATCCAGTTTGCCGCTGTGTGCTGGGGCAGCAGGCTGATTGTAGTTGACTTCAACAGACTTCACAAACTGATCCGCAAGGCCAGTAATGTTATTTGGACGGAGCTGGACTCTTTGACGGTGGTGTCAGAGAGGAGGATGCTGACTAGGTTACACTTCATCTGGGACAATGTCTACCACCCACTCCACACACAATCAGTGCAAAACTGATTCCCCCATGATGCACCACAAAAAGTCACAGGAGGTCATTCCAGGCTCAGGCCATCAAACTTACAATTTTGTTTTTGTAAAGTCCCTCACACATTCACACTTCACATTGTTAGAGCGATTCATTTTAAAGCCTGTTTTCTTCTGTTTGGCAAGCTTTCAGGGAACCTGCTGCAACATTAGCAGCACCCAGTAGTGCTTGCAACCTCTGTGAGCACGTCTCGGTACTTTAAGAGTAGTCCTGAACAGATTGGAAGGGAAAACTTCCTGATAGAACAGGTGGAAGTGTGAGCACTTCCTGGGCAGCTGTTCCCACAGCAGATGACAGTATAAAGGAGCATAAGTCAGAAAGATGTGGGGTCTGAAGCCTGAGCTTTTCAATCCGGAGGAATTCCTTTTTACCTCATTATTTGAAACTTGGCAATGTTTTAAATATGAACACATAATTAGAACAGCATGAGAGAAGATAAGGGAGCAGAAATAGGTCCCACATTAAAGTCACAAAGTTTCCCATTTTTTCCAAAGCTACGTCAGTCTGCTTATCACTGCATTTCCTCCCAACCAGGTATGCTAAATATGCCACCATAGCATTAACATTTTGATTAAAAGAACATGATTTGACTCAGCTTAAAAGATACTCTCACACAAAAAAAAAACATGCCATACACCCACAGCAAACACATTCGAGGCAGCAATCAAAAGCCCATGCAGCCTGACAAATTAAAGCTTCTTGAGAGGTCCTGAATAGGGCTTTGATTTATTCTCCCACACAAGCAATTTAACATGTACACACAGTGGGGCTGAACATCCATTTCAGTGACAGAAAAAGTATAGGGCAGTATTCCATGACTATACAAAATTTCTGATTTATGGCCGGGAAATATTTGGAACACTTTTGAAAGCTGTGTTTTTCGTTGCTCCTTTTTGAGTGCTGCATGCAGCATTTCCATTCTATAAATGAATAAACTATGGTTCAAAAGATGACAGTATGTGATTAACAACACATTTTTTGCCCATGAATGCCTCAGAAAACAGACTAAGTATCAACAGAAATTGTAAACTAAATATAGGGTGTAACAAGTGATACAAATTAAACCCTGGATGGTCTATTTTTCCCATTTCCGAGTTATCAAATTGGCAAATGGCAGTCATAGTTTGACTCAAATGTTGGTCTGAGTCAGAGTTTTACGGGGCAGAATGATTTCTTTGCAGATTTTGAAGGAGACCAGTCCTGATCCAGAACCTAACACCTACAGAAAAGGGATGGACAAACTAAAATGCTTTAGTGAATTTACACTGATAATCAACTTCTAAGTAAAACAGGAGAAATGTGGTATCTACAAGTTCATCTTTCAAAATGTGAAAATATATTTACACATTACATTACACATATTTACAACAGGTTGAATACCACTTGCAGTCTTAACAGAAGCTCATAATGCAGCTCATAGCTGGCTGAGGATTTATAATAATAACAATTGCATGAATTGCAGTGATAAGCAAAATTATACTGTTCTCACATATTCTTTACTCTTTAAAACAAACAGCTTCTAGATTTGGATAAAAAGCCACAAAATGACCTAGTGGTTATGGGGCACACCGTATACGGAAGCTTTAATCCTCCATGTGGGCTGCCTGGGTTTGATTCTGACCTTTGGCTCATTTCCCGCATGTCATTCCTCACTCTCTCTCATGCCACTTTTTTACTCTATCCACTGTTCTTTCAAATGAAAGGCACAAAGACCTAAAATAAATCTTTAAAAAAAAGAACAATGTAAATGAATCCTGACCTGGCATTAGCAGCAGCTCTAGACCTGGAAATTGTTCACTCCAAAAAAAACAAAAGGAGTCCAATTAGTTTCTCCCCTGTGACTTTGATTGATCAGTCACAGGGATGGACATTGAAGAGCGCTGTGGTGTTCCAAAATTTGAATTGTTTTTAACTGAGTGCACTGTGAGCGTAGCGGCAAAAACAGAGGGGCAGAACTGCTTTGCTTTTGTTTTGAAAATGGGTGCTGCAAATAAAAATGGCATTAATGAGCACAGCCGTGGTGTTAATTGACTCTAGTAAAGAAAAGCCAACATTATTAACTTTTCTGTGTTCTTGCAAAAGGTAAACGCACACTGTAACCAACCTGCACACTTCTGTCTTAGAATCCTCTCCAAAGTGTTTGTAGATTGTGTCATTGATGTAACTGCCTCATCTATCAAACACACTCTTTATCTTCGATGTGAGGACCATTATAGGAGTTAAATATTCTACATCCATCGCGTCAGCTGTGTGAAAGGAACAGTCTGAGAGAGGTGGTGAATGCAGGCTGTCAGAGCTCATTTGATGATCTGTACTGACACAAAGTATGAACACTACACTTCCTTTCACTCATTGTCCCTCAGGGATTCTCCAGAGCATTTAAAAGATTAATATCATACTCAGTGAAGAGTCACTTCTCATATGTAGTTAAATAAGCCTCATATTATTCACTGTCCAAACCCATATAGCTCCCCATCTGGGTTTTTCTAAGCGAAGAGATCACGGCTTAGATATTTCATGCTGCAATATCAAAGAAATCCTTTACAATAAACATTGCTTTTTATACTATTTCTCAGGAGATTTGGAATTATTGAACAAAGCCACCTGTCTTTTAATAAACAAAACAAAACTACTTGTCACTAATCAGTTTTGCATTGTTTATTATGCTGTTCTATGAGTACAAAAATAATGTTTTATGGACTAATTAAAGGAGCAATATGTAACTCTGACACCTAGCATTTAAAATGGGTACTGCAGTCCAAATAAATTCTAAATTCTAAATAAATGGTTGGGTTAAGGAAATTCACAGAGCAGAGAAATAAATCTTTAACAGATGTAGTGTAGACAGTGGGTGTCGAAAGCTGCGCGGTGCAACAGCTTTAGAAGCCAATCAGCGGTGGTCACCATGCTGGAAATGCTGTCTCAATGTAACTTTCAGTCAACCTACCAACAGGCAAAGAGCTCGAGCTGAGGCGGGCCTTAAGCCTCCACACAAACATCTACACCTGTTATTCAGGTCAGCCTAATCATGAACAGCTCTTATCTTTCATAAATAAATAAATAAATACAGTGTGTGCCGATAATGACATGAACTAATAAGACCTGGTTTCTGTTGGCTAGGTGAACAGAAAACTGTCAAGACATAAACAGAGGGCAAATACAGTGTAACTGATAAACTACACAAATAGAACAACCAACATTATGCAGCAGGTGAAACGGTGCCATAAAGTGAAGTTCAAGACATCAAAACATACTAATAACAAACACCCTGGGAAGCACATTTAAACCCCACTTGCTTTCACGAGTGCAACAGCCACAGAGATTACTACGTGCATGGGGCACTTGCCAGGCCCTGGATACTTACCCGCTCTTCCCATGCGGTGATCCAACTATGTGTGCATTGACATTTTTAAGTTTTCTGGCTGACGATTTAACATGTTAGAGACACTTGTAATGACTAAACTTTTCAAGCAGCTGAATGAAATCAGGCTGCACCTCTTGTTTATTTAAAGAGATTTCCCCAATCTGTGCTCTACATGTGTTTATTTGATTTAGGATTTGATTCAAATCCTTCTCTTATTCAAAACAGAAGTTTCCAGACGATCTTTTGTAAGATAGTATCCATGTCGCCTTAATTAAAGAAAAGAAAAGGATTATATTATGAGTAAATGGACTTAATAAATGGTGTATGGACTCAAAGCGCTTTTCCACTGCATCTGATGGCAGAGGTTGCTATGTAAAGTGCCCATCAGTATTAACTATTCCCATTCATACACAATAAAATGCAGCTGATGCAGCAGCGGGAGCAACTTGGGTTTAACATCGGACATGTGGCTGCAGGAGCTGGGGAATCGAACCCCCGACCTTCAAGTTGAGAGACGGCCGACTCCAACTGAGCCACATGAGTGATCTCAGGTCCCTTATCGCAAGACCAACTCAACCAGGTGTCACTACTCTGTACATGATTTTTTTTATCCTGTTAGATATTTTGCTTGTGGTTAGTGGTCAATCGCACAATATGGACAATATGACTAAAATCCTCATCTCTTTGTTTAAATTCCACTTCAAGTCTCCATGTAGGAAGAATAAGGAATATGTAATTTTCTTTGCTCATGGGATTCACATAAATGATTCATTGGCAAACATATTGTCTACAATAAATGTTGGCACGCGTTTGAATATGATCACACCATGTGCACATCATGTAATGAGGCACTTGAGAAAAGTGGAATTCACAGAGTCATTAAAGCATCAAACATGCAGAAGAATAATACAAAAAAGCAGTGTGTGAACAACATGCCCCGAGGCTGGCACATGCTCTCTGCACTCACTTCCT
Organism: Labrus mixtus; assembly: GCF_963584025.1. Classification (NCBI taxonomy): domain Eukaryota; kingdom Metazoa; phylum Chordata; class Actinopteri; order Labriformes; family Labridae; genus Labrus; species Labrus mixtus. The sequence goes on from NC_083625.1 coordinate 27,893,938, forward strand.
GAAAGAAGAGCCAATACACTGAAGCACAGCTCTTTTTCAAAGTAGTTTGCCAAGTGCATTAGCACGCACAGCTGGTCGTGTGATACTTTCTGCCCATGTGAGTTTGACGAAGAAACCGACCCCCCCCCCCCCTTTCAAAATTGTACAAATCATTCTATTTAAGTAATATGGTAACTTTTTGGCTCATACTGCTTCTACAACTCCTTTCAGAGTAATTAGCTATCCTTTACATTTTTTTTCCACCATTACAGTTTAAAATCAGTAGCTTGACTAATTTTGCAATGATTACCAGGCGTTCACAGTGACTGATGACTTAATTAAGTCTCTGTTGTAACAAGTAAACACAGTGGTTCTGCCTGACATGGTGCACGCTCAAGGTAACTTCAGCTGTCCTCGTTGGCAGTCATTTCACAGAGGAACGTCTCCAAATGCTAATTCTACCCTTTAATACTTCCCTCTCTGTGCCATCCCTCCTTTTTTTTTAATAAGCTTGAAATTAAAACAGCAGCACATGTTGGGCACACTTCACAGGGGGAACGATAAGGTCCAACAATGCAAAGAAAAGCTAGTCGGGGTGGAGGGGGGGGGTTACATCATACAAAGGCCGTATCAAAACAGAAGGCGCACAGCCTCGCGCTGTGGGTGTGAAGACTGAACTGGAGGTTAACTAGATGCTTATTCTATCATCCTGTTTTTAATAACTGTTGGAAATTAATAAATGTTTCCCTCTGGCCTCGGCTCCTTCTCTTGTACAGAGAACCACCTCAGTCCACGGAGATTATATTCATCATTTTAAAACCAAAATACAGAAAACAAATTTACAAAGGTGACGCTCAGGTGCAGCCAGCCAGTAGAGGGAGCACATACAGCTACATACATTTTTTAAATAGGGTACATTAAAAAAGGCACTTGGCAAACAGGCTGTGTGGAAATCAAATATAACATGTACATAGGTGGCTCACTACACAACATTAAAAACATGTTCTGCATTTCTTTGAGTTCCGTTTTAACCCTAAAAGCTTAGCACGGGATAGGGGCTGCAAATAATCCACTTGAAGGCTTTAAACCTGTATGCATGGCATATATTTTGTATTTCATTTATGAGAGCTGTCCATCGCATGTGGAGCTGCCTGCCCCAGAATTAGCACAACAGTTTCTAGCAACCACACACGCTAGGCTTGTCACACTGTGAGCAGAAGTCGAGCAGAGATCTCAGTATGCAGCACAGCTTACTTGTTTGCCACGTTCATTTTGTTTGTCTACTCTAAACGTGACACTTAAAGACTTTATATGCAATTTTTGGATCCAACAGATGTCGCCCTTGAGCACCAGCATGAAACCAAAACAACTCACGCTGCATTGTTGTGTTAGCATGCTAATTCTAGCGATCTTTATTATGCTCGTATCTTCACACTGCATGTAAATTTACCTGAAATGAGCATGATCTAGAAACACAGTTAAGCAGTGAGTACAGTATGTTATTCTTCTTTTCTCTAGTCCCTCAATTAAACAACTTTTATACACGAGGGGAGGAGTCAGCCGGCCGTCCAGGCGATGTAAACAAACTGAAGATAGGACTCTGAAAACTCTGAAAACATCACAGACAGTGGGACTCGGGTGTTACACCCATTGTAGACAGTCATGACTCACAGAGTTATTTTCAGAGGATATACTTGATTTATATTATATTTAAGTGTGAAAAATCACATAGAAAGACTTTAAATATATATGTTTGGTTTTGCTATAAGTGTGAAGGTTTTTTTGGGGGGGTTTATGAAGAACTCTATACCTGTGTCCAGTGCTGAAAAGTTTGCACCCTTGGCCGGCGGAGCGAGGCATGTGTCGCTTTGTTTAATTGTAAAAGGTTTTATTAGGAAGATTGTGAATGAAGTTTGGTAGGCTTGAGCACGGAAACCTCGTGCATCATGAGCAGAGGTGTAAAGAGTACTAATATAGTCTACTCAAGTAAAAGTACTGTTTTATTTTTTGTTATTTTACTTAAGTACAAGTAAAAGTACCAGTTTAAAAATGTACTCAAGTAAAAGTAAAAAGTAACTTGTCTAAAATGTACTTTAAGTTTTTAACAACACGTCTCTCGTGTGTCGTGAAAAAAGGACGAGGGGATATTAATCTCAAAGTTTTTTTTAATTAAAGGCAAATCTTTGCAAAGTTTATCTTTTCAGATAAACATTTTCTTGTCTACCCCGTTGACAAAAACAAAATATAAATAATAATGGGTGGATTTAATAATGAAGGCTTATATGTTCAAGTTATCAACTGTTTTATGAAGGGAAATGTTAAAAGGATCTTTGTCTCAATCATAAACAGTGTAAAGAGTATTTTAGTGTTTTTAGTTTTATTATTCTGAGGCTGCTTAGTCTCAAAGACAGCCTCAAAGGCTGATGTAGCTGCAACTAAACCTGAGATGAAAGATAATCCATTTATTGTTTTAAAATGAGCCTTTATGAGCTTAAATATTAGATGTTTTAGTCACTGTTTGTTTACCTATTAGCTACCGAAGTTTCTAACTGAATCTTTTTGGTTTGAAGTATTTATTTTTACACATCTGAGATGTGTTAAGTTGCAGCAGCTTACAACACCCAACTTCCTCATACGTCTGCTTCAAAATAAAAGCACATCACAGAGATGTCAATAAGGGACTTTTATTGTGAAAAACTTTCCGGAACTAAATGTGTTTATCGCTCGGAGCTTTCGCAGGGATTGTAGTCGCGAACGCTGTAGTGAGAAAAAGCATCCTCAGCCACTTCTTTGCCCAAGAGTAAGAACCACAGCCAACTTATTTGAATCATCTTGGACTGAAGACAATGAGAGATCAGTTTATAAACACCTTCAGCAGGTAGACCCGCTGTAGTGGAGGTGATTATCCGTGCTGCACTAACTGAAGTGGTACCGAGCCAAGAAAAGTCTCTCTCTGCCTCTCTGTCTCTTGTTGCTCCGGTGCGATGAAGGAAAATCATTCATAGCAGGCCTATTTTTTTTTACTCAGTAACCGATGTGATTTAAAATGTAGCGAATTACAATATTTAACAGAAAACCTACTTAAGTAAAAGTAAAAGTACAGATTTTAAAAACGACTTAAAAAGTAGTAAGTACACCAAAAAACTACTCAATTACAGTAACGTGAGTAAATGTAATTCGTTACTTTACACCTCTGATCATGAGTGATGTGATCATGAAGCATGCTTAGTTTACAAGACGCCTGTGTCCGCACATCGGAGAACAACGCAGAGAACATGACAGCTACTTTACTGACTTTGTGGCTTATTTTGAGTCACTTCGGTCAGATACAGCCATGACACTCTGGAATTTCTCCATAATGGTAGGTGGGGATCAATTATACTTCATTTTCATGGTGTGTGCTCAGGCTTGTGCTCGTGCATGAGCAACTACACCGTGCCAAGCGACACTTCTTCCATCTGTGCCAGGGCCAAGGAAGTGTATCGTGTTTAAGAATGGAACGGAGCACTCACACTAGTCAAACAGGACAGCACCTTTAGGGTCAAATGGTAGGTACGGATTGCCTCCTGTGAGTGCACTTTTGTGTGTGTTATTTTAAAGATTGATTTGGGCTTTTTGTGCCATATTGTAGATATGGGATAGTGGGTAGAGTTGTAAATCAGTGAGAGAGAGTGGGGAATGACATGGGGAAAGGAGCCACAGGTCGGATTCAAACACAAGCCGGCGGCTTGGAGGTACATGGAGCGTGCGCACTAACCACTGTTTCTAGAGCCAAACATATGAAGTTGTTAAGTAAATGTTTTTAGGTCAAGGAACCAAAAGTCAATATATGCATCAAATACTTAAAGTAAACCAGATACGGATTTCAGGACAAAACAAACCCATAATTTAAAACGTGAGAGTTATTTCAGTCATATTTAATTAATTGGCTATACTTAAAGAAAGGAAACCACATAATACTGAGAACTTGAATTAACATGGGAAATATACATTAGTAATTCTTTGGAACGTTAGATTATTTCTTCTTATCATTTATGGTAAAATGCTGCAAATGTGTTTCCCGTTATATCATTCACTCATTAGCTTAAAAAAAACAAACTCTGCAGTTGTTCGTTTCTAGATAATTCTGCCTGACTTGAGTGTTCTCTGTGAACAACGATAATGCTCAACAGTGCTTTAAATAGCTTCATTTTCTGAGGCTATTTCAACTTTATCTTTGTGCTTTGCTCAACTGTTATTTAAACTTTAAAAAGGCATAGCTGCAGCAAAGTTGATATGGAGTTTAAGGCCATTGTGAAAAATATTGTTTGACCACTGAAGTCTGCAAAGTCTGAAAACCCAGATAAAACAATTTGATATCATTGTAATGTATGTTTTTCCCTTTTGCTATCATACACACAATGTTTTTATCCAGTGATCTGGATAATGGCAGGATAATGATCTACTATTACAGCCATGAAATGAGACCATAATGGATACTGTTGGGAATGTCTGGTGGTTCTGTGTTGTGCTGTATCCCCATTAGTGATGTATTGAAAGCTCAGATGAAAATATCAACACCAACAATTGGCAAAATAACTTCAGTGACCTCAGACTGAGTGGTGGCTGTGGCGCATTGGTAGAGTCAGTTGGGGAAGGTGGGGGGTTCGAACCCCAACTCCTGCAGCTACATGTCTGATGTGTCCTTGGGCAAGACTCTTAACCCCAAGTTGTTTCTTCTGCTTTGTAATAATGTGTATAAATGCCAAAAGGGGACATATTATGAAAAATCTGTGTTTTTTAAACATTTATTTGGGTAACCTGAGTGTCAACTGACCCACAAAATGTGAAATAAATCCATCCAGTCCTTTTGTTTGTGGTCTGTATAAGTCTTACAACACAGAGAAAAATGCTCCGTTTCACATTTGCTCTCCGTGTGATGTCACAGTGGGATTCTGGTAAAAAAGATTCCCTCCCCTCCCCTGGTATCTCCACCCGTGGACTCCATTCCCAGCGTAGAACAAAACTTTTGCGCAGGCCTGCCATTTTTAGTCTCGCTACAGAGGAGTGATGTCTACCAGGAAAACTCAGGGGGGGGGGGTCATTGTATTTAAAGAGACACACACACCAAAACGGAACGTTCTGAGAGAGCTGGTTTATACAGGGTCACAAACCTCCTCTGGTGCTTGATTCATGTTATATTTTGACCAAAGCACAGCACAGATGTTTCATTTAGACCACAGGGGGACTGTTTGAAAAGGTGGAGAAGAGGTATAATATGTCCTCTTTAATACTGATGGACGCTTTTTTTTGCCATCAGTGTGTGAACAGGTGTGAATAGGTGTGACATGTGGTGTAAAAGAAAAGTGCTATACAAGCTCAAGTCCTTTTGTCATTTACCATTTAGTGGATTCAAATACTCAACACATTGTATATTAACAAGAATAACACATTTGAAGTGCTGTTTTCAGTGTACTGTAGCAGTTAGATACCATATGGCCGAGGCAAAAAGATCAATATAAGTTTATGAGAAATATAATAGGAAAAAACTTAAGTTCGGTTGCAACTCACTGGACATTTTGGGGTAACTTTAGGTGAGACAAAACATTAGTGTAGTGTAGTGCTTGAACAAGGAAGTCTCAGACACACTTGACAGCTGATGGTGTCCCCACAACGTATACCTGTTTTGAAAGGTAGTCAGTCATAGCTAGTAACAAGTCATCTTTTAAACACACCTTATGTAAATTCCTCCACCAGGGGGCTCTCAATCCAAACAAAGAACAAAAGCAGACGTTACGACTGGCAGGGAATCATGGGAGTGATTCAATCTGCGACTCAACAGGTGTAACAGCCCTGAGGAAGATAATATGTTTACAGGCCAGCTAAATGTGTCTAAGTATAATTCAAATTACATTTTTATCACAGCAGCACAAACAGCAGTATGGCAGCTCTCAGTTGCAGTCCCCCGCTTCCCTGATGTAGCGGCCTATGACATAACATCAAGTGTTTCCACGGCAACGGCACGACACATCCCGTTACAACAATGAAATTAAGCACTCATCTGGTTTGGATTACAGTTGGAATAAAGTAAGATAATTAAATTAGTCAACCAAAAAAACATATATAACATAGGTTTAGTCCATTTAAAAATAATTTAGATACTAAATTTAACGTACTGTACCTTTAAGAGTTTTTATAAAACATTGTTAAAAACATTATGTAGTAATTTGTAATGAAGTTTAATTTTAGGGAAAACATTTTTTTATCTTTTCCCATTGTGTTGGCTTCACGAGGACACAACCCACTGGATGCAAGGAGTCTGAGTCTGATGGCGCCAAAATCTTAAGAGGCGGTAAGCGAGAACTGCAATATGAAGGATGACATACACACAGAGTATTACCATTTTAATTTCTTGGGAGTTGATGTCAGTAATACTCAGTGCAGCCCTGGGTGACTCACAGATTTCTGCAGCTCTGCTCAAAGGCCAATAAGTGTGGAGGGTGGAGCTGTTCCCTCTGCTGCAAGGATGTCTTAACCTTAAGCACAGTGCAGCTGATAAAAACAGCGAGATGAGAAGGTCATCCAGGACTCAGCTGTGTGTCCGGGTCTCCATTATCATACTTTATTAGAAGTGATACCTTCCGCTCTTTCAATTATACAGGGAAAAGATTAGGACTTTTTCATTAACCTCCTGTCTCTCTTACATAAAAAAAGAAGCTTTGGAGCGGTCACGCAAAATTACAAAAATTATCCCTGATAGCCGTCTTACACATTTTTTTTTCTGGGAGCTGCAAATCCTGTTTTCAGCTGCTGCTTATTACACTGCTGGATTGCCCCTGCCAATCATTGCAGCCAGTCCATTCCTACAGTATTCACAAGATGTATCAGTCCTGATTTAGAACCACTTTCTTTATAAATTGTCTTTGCTGTTGTGGCCTGGACAGCCCTATCTCTGGTGTTGCTATGTATATGTATGCATCACTGTGCTGTTTGTTATTGGAAGTGGCATGCATGAAATGCGCAGCAAATAATATTGTTAATAGCATCCTGTGCAGCTGTCAATCTGTGTTAGTCTTTCTTTTTTTTCCCAATAAAGATCAGTCAGATGACTTGAAACTATCTGCTTTGTTTACAATGTCCTAAAACCTGCATGCAACTAGACAAGACCAGATCTGCTGCCTGTTTTAGATCTTACTGTAAAACTTACGTCTGCAGATCTACTTGCAATACATTTCCTGAAAATTTGGGGGTGGACTCTTCAAGACTTCTGTAGAAATTTTACTTTCAGCTTTCTTTGATAAAATTATTTTGATAAGCTTATGCTGGAACACATCTGGCCTGGGTTCCGGTCCAGTCTGTGGATCATTTCCTGCATGTCCTTCCCTGCTCTCGCTGTCCCTGATTTCTGTCTCTGTCTTCTGTCCTGTCTATAAATTATTTGGAATTAATTGATAATTTCTTAACAGTGCCTGAGCTGGTGTTTTTGCCTGCTGTAAAGTAATTTCTTGGAATATCTTCAAATGCTTCATATCCCTCAAATCTGTGTCACATATGGTTATGTAAGTGATACAGGCTATGCCTTAGTTATTATGCTTGTTTTCTTTTCTTTTTTTTACATCATTTTAAACTGGATTGTGCAAACATCAGTTTCCCTCTGTGGCATTACAGCACCAGCCTACCTACGTCATCATAAAACCTTTTGATGTAGTAACCAAAAAAAGGGAAACCTCAACAATTCTTTGGGGGGAAAACAATATAGTATCAATGCTACAGCTTTAATGGTTCGTTCTTTTAAATCAATGTGAGCAGGATTATGTGTTCAACAATCTCCAGCAGCTATTCCTTTGTCTCTGGGGTAACATAACATAAGCTTATGTAATGTTAGCTCAGCTGCCAGCAGATAGAAGACTGCACTCTGACAATATGTAATACATAATCTGCCTGTCTAAAAAAAACATATTTGTTTTTTGTTATCATAGGAAATAGATAACTACTTATGTCACCCATAAAAAAAAAAAATTTCAAGATTGAAATGTATGATAGAATAACTGAATTAATTATTGGGTATTAGTTATTTTCCACTCAATCCCATTGTATGGCATATAATAAAATGATTTTTTTTTTGTATCAGGTTTCAGCACTTTTCTAATGAAAGATTAGTTTATGTGTCCTTCATACTAGAGCCCGACCGATAAATCGGCCGGCCGATAATTTGGGCTGATATTAGTATATCCAGGGATTATCCATGTAGGCTAACTCTATTGCAGATATTCGCCGATATTACTAGATTTATTTACCAGTCAAATAGCATGTCATGTATTACACTAGCAGAGTTTGCTATATGGACTATAGCAAACATTATTACCATCCAGTGTGTCAAGCTGTACCGCACGTACATGTGCAGTTAGTTACTTTCCAGTTGAGTGACCATCTTGCCTAAGTTAAAATGTCTACCTATTCCACAAGTGTTTGATATCTGCATTTGAGTGATCTACACAATAATTGTGTAGATCTAAATCTATCTATTTCTAGAGATCAAACATAGATCTGAGAAAGATATCGGCGGATATATTGGTATCTATTTGTTTTTTTTCTTTCCCTAATATCAACGTTGATATCGGCCCCAATCCCATATCGGTCGGGCCCTACTTCTTACTCAATTTTAATTTAGTTTTAATTGAAAGAAAATAAAAGTGACGCTTGCATAAAGAGGTTAAATAAACTGTCCAACTCTCCGGCTCAGTCTCGAACCAAATTAACCCACAGAGGATTATACTGTCATTGTGTTTGTTGAGCTGCTATGAATCGCAACTTCTTCTGTGTTAATGTCGGACATGTCCAGACTCTGAGCAGGCAAATAAACTTCAGAGATATTCATCTGTCCTCAGTGCTCTCTCTGCATCATTGGTAAATGTCAGATGTGGAAACACTATTAGGAAACACTTTTTTTTCTTTTTCTGTCCCTACGCTGCGAGTGTCTGAATACAAATCAAAACAGTGGATCATGTCTGTGCAGGAAATTAAATTATAAACCCCTGTGCCGTCTGCAGCATAATCAAAGCTAAATATACATGAAACAACCTGTAGCCTTGGACAGAACGTAATCTGCATTTGTCATGGAAAAACGAGGCAGCAAGTTTTTCAAAGGGAAGCGTAATGAAGCAGAACGTTTCTCATTTATAATTATTTGATTATCTCTCTGGCTGCTTCATCAGTGTTATGCACCGCTGGGCTTTAAAACAGACGCCATGGCAGAAAATGCTGAAATTTAGATAGAGGAGTTTGAACACTAATGTGCAAATTAAGGATATTGCTCTGAAAATGTTGTGATTCAATAGTCATTGAGACTTAACCAGATACCGGGCGCTCAATGACAATATCAGTTTAAACTCATTTTAATTGCTGTGTCGCCGAGCAGTAGACGCGCATCACCTTGTCTGTTAGTGTTTGAAATGTCACTGTGTAATTTAGTGCTGAAATTGTCTCCGAGGCTGAGTCACTGAAGTGAACAGAGGAGCTGTTGTTGTCAAACCACACTGCAGAAAACCAAACTTCAACTTAAGCATCAGCTCTTTCAGGCTACAGTGCACTTAAAAAACACATCCAGACTGATGCTGAAGAAGAGACAAGGAGTGTTAAGAAGAAAGAGCTGGTAGTGTGCACACAAGTTGTCAGAAGAGCTTCCTAAAATAAGGAAGAAAAAGCACTCAGAGCTAACCTGAACAGTTGGGTGTTGATAGGCTGAAATGGTGCTTTCTGAAATGTCTATTCAATCAGGTGACAAACGTGAACCGCAGAGTTTTGAAAAAGAAAACTGGTCTCTCTCTCTCCTCATGTGGGCGAGTATTTTTGCTTGAAATGCCCATCACTAATCATGACAGGTTCAGACTGATAGATGATTGGTTAAGAAGGCTGTGGCCCAACCAGATTGGTAAATGCCATCAGTCAACTCATGAGAAAAGGAGAAAACCAAACAGTGGTGTTATGTAACAGTTTGTATCCATTCGCACCAATGTTTTAAAGTGGCAAAGAAGAACAAATGTGTAAATTCAGTGTTGTGTACCATCTGGCTGGCAAAACTTCAGCTCTCAGTGTATCAAAAAGTACTTTTAAGGCCGTGTTAATTATTGAAAGAATTCTAATTTCTCTGACTAAAAGGAGAGGCAGCAGCTGTTCAATCTGTTTTGATCCAGTCTCCACATACTTAGTGGTAAATGGTCAATGTACCAACAGTTTAGACAAAGAGCCCAATGAACATGCTAAAGAGGGCGTGCTGTACATCTCTACAAACTGTACTGAACTCATCCTGTTAAAAGAGGTTTGCATTCGTCCAAAAGGGAACACAAACACTTTACCAAACTAGTTTGGTATCAGGATGAGGAGGATCTGCTCTGACTTATAACTCAGGAGGGATGTGGTAAAAAGGCTTACTGAAGTTTAATACCATGTCTAAGATGGAAGCCAGGGTTGTTGGATATCATAGAATAAAATACTAAATAAAAACCTCAAGTCCTAAAACTTTTTACACACACAAAAACACAAATGTGAAATAAAGTAAGCTCAAATTTCCCATTCCAACTTTGGAAAAAAAAAATAGGTCAAAACATGTTTTTAAGGATCAATTACTCAAATTCTAAATGTATGTGCATTTAAAACTGATGGTTGATTTAGGTTAACATTGTGCTTTTTCTTCAATGTTATAATGATAGAGTAGAAATCTGAAGCTGACCCTGTGTGAGCAGCTCTCTGAGTCAGAAGAAGAAATGGACAAATGTGAGTCATGTCTGAGGATAATGATGATGAATGTGACATTACAGTGCCTCCATCCATAGTGACTAGCCTGCACATCAAACTGTTTTTTTTTTTGGGGGGGGGGGTTGCTGTTGGAGTTGGGGTTCTAATTTTTACTACAATTCAGCAAAACAACATTAGAAGTCTAGCATTTCTTCATCATGAGTAGGTCAGCAGAGGACATGAACCGAGTCATGACTGTCTAAATCTCAGAATCTCATTAGAAGGAGAAGAATCAGAAATTATATGATGATACATTTGTAAAAGTCAGAACTTCAACCAATCAGAACCAATTGTGCATGTGCATTCTTACAAGGGTTTTGCCAAAGGATGCCGCTAGCTGTCACAAGTCCGTCACAAAACTGAACCTCTTCGCAGTTTTTTCATCCATCCATTCATTCACTATCTATACCGCTTTTCCCGCTCAGGGGGGCTGGAGGGAATCCCAGCTCTTATTGGGCAAGAGGCGAGCTACACCCTGGACTGTTCACTAGTCAATCGCAGGGCTGACATATAGAGACAGACAACTCACATTCACACCTACAGACAACTTTAGAGTCACTAATTAGCCTAACGAGCATGTGTTTGGACTGTGGGAGGAAGCTGGAGTACCCAGAGAGAACCCACTCATGCACGGGGAGAACATGCACACTCCACACAGAGAGACTCCTGTCCGACCAGGAACCTCCTCGCTGTGAGGAAACAGCGCTAACCACTGCACAACCATGCAGCCTCTTTACAGTTTTGATGTTGGTCAAATAAAATGACCAAAATAAGTTGATGAGTGGTTTGTTGAAGTAACAGAAATTCAAGCAGTCTGTGCTTTTTCAGGGAAATAAATTGTTATTTCGGCAAATTTAATTCCTGTTAACCTCAAGTTAATCACAAGAAAACCTATTTATTTTTCAGGATCATACTGCTGAAGTGAGCTTGAGTGAAACCGCTGTCGATTTTTACAATTGAACTGAGACTAAACAGATGAACAGGCGCTAATCCAGGATGTTATGGACCAGAAATTATAGCCTTTATGCCACATGGAAAAGGAAGTCTTGGCTGGAGGTGGTTTGACGCTATAGTTTTATTAAAGTTTAGTTTTATTTAAACGCTCCTCTGCCTCTGCCAGCTCTCTATATCTGAGGATTTTACCCTTATTTGCCATGCATCCTTCCATATAACTACTAGCTCAGCAGGAAACATAACAAACTGTTTCCGACCACATCCATAAATCAGGTGTTTGATTATTGCTGCTTATCTTCTTTGTGGAATGGTGACCTCTCTTATCAGCTCCTGTTTTGTTTCAATCCAATAAAAAGAGGCTCAGATGAGCTCAAATCATGCCATATACTTTCTGTTATTTGAACACGATACATATTTTCTGTTTACTTTGTGAATTTTCCATAAATCATATTTGACGTCAAAGTCAAAACAGAAGTAAATAATTGCAGTGTCAGCTGTTTTTTTGTTTATAATAAATTTCCTCAGTAGAGTTCTGGAGGTGTACAGATTGATGTAATGAACTGTTAATGCAGCAGATGAGAGAGAGTGCAGAGTTTGCAGAAGCGAGATGATCTAGCAGTGATTGGAGAACAAAGATGGACCTTTATCACAAGGTGATAAGGAAGAGGACGTCGTGCAATCGGTGAGGGCATCCTGATTAGAAGCATCCTGCCGGGCCAGCTAAGGCCTCGCCATCATCTTCATCATCTTCATCAGACACTCAGGGTGTTAAGTCGTGTCTCAAGTTCTTCTGTGATGTGTAAATAGATTTTTTTTTTCACTTGTCCACTTGTCCTTTACTGCCCTCACAACAAAGAGTCACAGATCGAAAGGCCTTATCTGCACTGTGTCAACATGTTCAGAAAAGCGTTGGGGGTCATTAATGCTGACCTTACAACAAATGACTTTTACAGCAATTTCAATGTTGCAGGCAACTACAACTCATGTCAGAACAAAATCATGAGACTCAAGCAGATGTTTTGAAATTCTCCTATCTTTATGATTTGCGTTCCTAAGGTGATGTTTTCATAATATCAGAGTTTCATACTTTGATATAGTCCTATGCAACTTAATACGTCTTTTGGGACAACACAAAAAGGCATGAATTCTTCAAATGAATTCAGTGGGTTCAGGAATATTATTGTCATCAAACTTTGGACACTGTGCATAAGTGGAAACCTCTAGAGTTGAAATAATATGAAGACAAGTGCAAAAACTGCATTTCCTCGAATGTCCACTTGGGGCTAGCTGCAAAAGCCCTGAAAATCCCATGTTAAATTGCCCTTTTTTACAGCAGAAATTAACATTATTACCACATGTTACAAAAATCTTTTTGGATCTGAAGAGCTCTTTTCTCTATTGGTACACAATGCACGGGGGGATGGATTTGATGGTTGAGTTAATTGAAAGGTTGGTGCATTGCAGCTGTTTGCCAGAAGGCTTAAGGCCCACCTCAGCTCCAACTTTTTTCCTGTTGCTAGGTAGACCAAAAGTTAGCTTAAAACAGCATCTTTAACTTTTCAACTGCCATCGTTGTGCTTCCAAAACTCCACTTCAGAAACCATTGGGTGATGTCACTGAGACTACGTCCATGTTTTATACCGTTTATGGGTGTGCAGCCCCCAGCCAACTCTCTACATATCATTCAAAAGAAAAAAAAATAAACCACTTAGTCACACAGATGACTCAGTCTCTCTTTTTCTCTCTCACTCTTCTTTAAACTCGCAGTAAAGGAGACCTTGGACGTCAGTATGAAATGCCAAAGTGCATGACAACGGTTTTTCACAAGCAGAGAGTGATCACAGTGTGCTGTGTGGTGGCTGTATCAGAGCAGAGAGGACACATATAATGCACCCTTTGGCTGTATATTGAAGAATGAATCTGGCACCTTGTGCTGAGGTGTGGACGTGGTGGTCAGTCCGTTATGACCTTGGGACATTTGTCGAATTAATTTGTTCTTGATAATGTCTCTCCCTCTGTTCACCCTCTGCTTACAATACGTTGCATTCTTTTGCTTTTTCCTTTATTAGCCTTAGTTTGAAAATCAATCAGTCTTTATTTGTATAGAGCCAATTTAAAACATATTTCAGGGATTTTTTAAAATCATTTTCAAGGCATGGTTTGGATAAATATTAAGGTATTGATTCTTCTGTCAGGAACTTGATTATTTTTTTAATGCCATATGCTACTCCTTTCAAGGCACTTCATACACTATGCCTAACCCAGAACTAACACCAGATACGGGTGCATTGCATGTGTCCAGTCCGCTCCGTTACAGCTCGTCCGTCAACACCCACAGGTTCATAGCGCAGCACGGAGCAGCACAACCGAGCAGCTGGAGTGCAGAGACAAAGAAATTCCTGCTGTAATTATAGATTAAAATCACGACATAACACAATGTATGTGGAATAAGGGTTCAAGGTTCAAGGTTCATTTATTGTCATTCCAGAAACATGTGGTACATGAGAGCGTAACGAAATGCAGTACTCCAGTCCTGAGCAATAAAATCACTAATAAAAATAAAGATAATAATAAAATAAAAATAAAAACGAGTAACTAAAAATAAAATGTAAAAGTATACTCAAACCGTATAAAACCCTTCTAATCACATCAACAAACACGCATGCTTGAAACGTGCTTGCAGCAGACTCCAACAAAAACTCTATTTTTGATGGAGCCCGCTGCAAAACCTGTGTAGTTGATGACATATGTAAATAAATGTAACATGAAACATAAACCAAATTCAAACAAGTAGACAGCAGGGGCCAAGACAATGTTATTTGAAATCACTCTGCAGTCCTATAAATATATGTTACACAAACATTTGGTTTGCACAGATTTAAGAGATATGATTGATTAAAATAAATAAGGAGGGCTTTGGCTATAGCTGTTAATCATCCCGATATCACCTCTACTGATGTCAACAGGTTTCGGTTTGCAGTCACATTTTTATTCCCGACACTGGACAACACATTTACATAACATTAAAACACACATTTTTACATTTAATCACCCTCCTTCAGATCCACCACTTATCAAAACATGCGAGGATCTGTGAGGATGTGAGTACAAATCATGTCACAGTTCTTTTTACTGCTCATGTTGCAATCAAGTACAGTGTGTTGCAATAAAGTGAAAGTTGCCCTGGGAGGAGAACAAAAAAAACTCCCTCTCAAATGTTGCTGCTGTATTTTGTTTAGAATAATTAATCTGCTGTGATTTGGCTGGTACAGGGTAACTGCAGAACATCTTCAGTGCAAAATGACAAACTTGAATTTGGATACAAATATTATCCTGGAATATTTTTGCACTCACAGATTGCATTGAAGGGGCTGCTGACAGACACCAACAACTATATTTCAAAGTCAGCTTTTCCCAGGCTAGGTCTTCCCCTGTCTATATCTCACACACACACACACACACACACACACACACACACACACACACACACACACCGACAGACAGGTACAGCCGTCGGAGACATGCTTCCTCTCCATTGACATTGACAGGCTGTCAAACTGGGGAACGCGCCTTAAGAGGACGCACCTCGCAATCAGCCCAGCATGCCAAAGTGGTGAATCAGAATGCATTATGGGAGACAGCACAGACAAAGACACCGAGCTAGTCCCTGATCAACCCCGCAGACAATATCAAATATTAATATATTAATTATAAATATGAAGAGCTGCATGCCACACAGCTTCTATCAACATGTATCATCCTGTACTTGGCATTTCAAGTGTCTTAAATCACAGGCATCTTCAGTGCCACCAAATTACAAATGTATTGATTTAAAATGTGTTTTATTCAATTTCATCAAAGCCACAGAACTGATCAGGAATAAGGGCAATATAAGGGCCAGTAAATTGTACCTTTATTTTTGCAGTTTTGGACATATTGTTGTATTCCTCCCCTCCAATAAAAATCTATTTATTGTTGCATTGCAGTGAGAAGACACAAAGATACACGCTGACCCGTTGTTAAGGACTGAGACTTGCATTTTGGATAGAGGAAATTATGGTTCAGTTTTGTATGAAGAATCTTATTAGATTGTTTATGACACTTTTTCAGCTTAGCACCTACCAAGTAGTCATGGCTCTTATTATGAACTAAGCAAAAAGAAGTCCAGTTAATTTGACTCCCAGTCTCTTTAGCGTGGAAAAGGGAGAAGAGAAAAGAAAAGAGGACAGCGGGGAAAAGCTGAAAAAAGACGTTCAAAAACTGTTCACTATGACAGAGCAATCTGCAGAACGGAAGATGGCACATGAAGTACACACACAAACAAACATTGTATGGTATATGGTGGTGCTGAGAGGCTGCTGAAAAGACTCACACATGACGAGGCAGAAAAAGAGCTGGGTCATACAGATCTGTGACCTATAGTCTCACTTCACCATCAGTGGAAATATTCAGTTTAATGTAAATAAAGAAGCTACTTTATCTCATTGTAGGACCACCAGTCCCCTTTGCAGTTTTTCAAAATAAAAGCACATTATATTTGAAGACCGGAAATAAAGACACTTAGGCATAAGGCAATAAGAAAAGCAAAATAAAAGCATCACAAAGAGCAGTTTTAAATTTCGTTTTTAGAGCTTAAGCTAACTGAGTTACTCACAATGGATGTTCATAAAGTTAGTGTCTAATTATCTTCTGCAACTTTGTCTTGTTGTATGATGTGTCAGCTAACATTAGTTATTGGACATTAAATGAAACAGAATGTGTTGATTTGCTAGTGGGTGGTAATATACTAACATTAGAACACCCACACTTTTAAAATCGCTGCTCCACCCCTGAGGACCGCTACACAGTAAACTTTTTCTATGGACTCAGCTCTAACTGTACACTCCAACTGACTATTTGTTTAGTGGAAGAAGTTACACATGTTTTAATCAATATTGTGTTTCAAATGTTTGATTTCCTAAATCTGTGTAATGAGTGAGCAAGACCCCTCAGCTTTGGGTCATGGTCCTGCTCACCCTGTCGAGGTACCATTCCACGATAACCTGCTCACTAAACACCATCACCTACAAAAATTCTCACACTTGTATGTAACACCCTTGCAGGGCTTTTTGTAGAAGTAAAAAGGCAGAGTGACTGTGGAGCTTTGTTACAGCGCTGTGGAGGAATCTTAGTTTGCATTAAGCGCTCAGAAAAAAACTTCAAAACATGACTGATTACTTTCTTACAGTCTGAAGTTCCGTCCCTGCTATTTATTCAAATGAAGGATTTTTGTCAGCCAGCGAGCAAATTAGCAACAGAACATCATGTCTTTTTTTTGTAATGCTGTGATGGCATGTCCATTGTAACCACATTTTGTACTTTACAAAGTAACAAAAAGCAATTTTCAAGGAAGCCATCTGAACTAAATGTTGCTCTTTGGGACTTTGTCTTTAATTTCATATCACTCTGAATGAACAGAGAGTGGCTGCATGTCAGAGATCCTGTGAGAGAAAGTGTTAGTGAGCAGCTCTCTGGCGCATTAACCATGAGGAATTTCCTAATCTCTGTTACAGTAGATCTATTCTCCCTCTGCAGAATGAGACTTCTGAGCACTTTAGGAAAGTGAGGTGAACTGCTTCTCTGGGGAAGATAATCTGCTTTGAATACCGCCTGATTTCACTTCATCCTCCTGAAGATTCCTAGCATCGCCTCTCTATTTGGTTAATGGGGCAGGGACACCCAGGAGGAATACAGCATATTCTTGTTGCGGACTAACTCACAGCTCGGAAAAAAAATAATCGACTTATGAACTGTCTGAATTATAATAAGGCACCCAGGGCCTTGTAAAGCCTTGTAGATGGTATGTGTGCTAATACCAGATGCATCTGCAAAAAGCTTGGCATTTAGGTACAGTCAATTTACTGAGGAAAAATAATGTTTTCAGATTATTTTTTTTTTCTACATTAGCATAATGGTCATTTACAGTTATTATACATGGAGGACACCAAGTCTCACATTTGTAACAGAACAGGCAACAACAGACATGAGAGAAGATATCTGTTAAAAGCACTCAGTGTTTGTCTTCTTTAATAAAACACAATTTTTGGAGGTAAAGGAAATAAAAAAAAATGTTGTTTTGTAATAAATCCTTCTAACAGGAGCTTCTTGGTGTGTGGATCTTGTTTTGCTTCTCTTTACCTATTTGTGTTTTTTTGGATCCAGCACCCACTGAGGGATGTGCATGTCTTTTTTTATTTGTCATTGTTGTTTTACAAGACATGAGAAAGGTCATTGGTGGATAGTGCGTTCACACTAAAACGAAACTCTTGAAAATGTCCAGGTATTTTCAGGTATTAGCCGCTTGTGTGAACACTAACGGCAGAATTTTTCACCAATTTCACCAACAGCCCCCTCGTAGATTAAAAAGTCAGAATGACGCATGTGAGGACTGTATATAAACATGGACGTAGTCTCAGTGATGTCAATCATTGGATTCTGAAACAAACTTTTGAAGCTTATTGGTTGCTGTCGTAAAGAGGCGGAGCTGAGGCGGGCCTTGAGCCTCCTGACAAGCAGCTACAACTCGCCCGCATGTCACTTGGGTCAGCCACACATGTAATTGAATGAATAACTCCATTTAGGAATGTAAGCCAGATGTACCCCCTTTTTCTTTTGTTAAGAACTAATTGTTTTGGGTCAGACAGATGTTTAGCCGAAAGGTGTCATATGACAAATATGGAAGGGAAACTAAAACCAAAAGGACTCATCCTATGAAGAGTATGAATATCTATCTCTTAGGAGCTCGGCTCTGTTTTATCCCTGCTGCACTCGTAATAACATTTCTCTGATAAACCCACACAGCCGTGTTTCCAAGCTTTCCTCCCACGTGAACAAGTGTGATTTAGTACGCTGACTGTATTACATGTTCATGCAGCCATAGTTAAATTACCTGTCAAATAACTCTTGCTGTTTTATGACAGTAAATAACACTAAGTACCTGTTGTTGACCTTGCTCCCCTCCCCTCCCCCCACAGCACACACCATCCCATCCTCTCGCCCTGTCACCCATAACCCTGAGCAGAGCACACTCAGTTCAACACATCCAATTTCTCCACTGACCTTTGTAGTAGGCTAATATTAAACACAGAGCGCTCATACAGAGCTCAATGCAAGGGGATATGTTTCCAATAAAACCTTATAAATACTTTATTAGTAGAAATAAAAGTAGTAAAAAAAAACAATAATATTAAATCAGTAGCTAGGAACATCCCTCATTCTACAATAACCTGCACTGAACAGAGTCATATCCACAATCTTTGACCAATCACTCGCAGAAGGGAGGAGAGAAAAAAAATGCATTTCCTCACTTGCTGAGGTCACGTACATAAACATAGAGATACATCCACCAGCACACCATCACAGTATGGGTAACACACACACACACACGCACGCACACACACACACACACACACACACACACACACACACACAGAGTCAGACAGTTCTGATCAGCCGTGAAGGGTGCTGTAGCCCGGAGCTCTGCCTGTTCCAACTTCTCTCTGCACGTCTCTCTCTACTTTGAAGTGTAAAGTCGGTAAAAACTTATTTTAGCCAGAGGAGAAGTTTGTCGGGCACAATTACTGCTGAGAAATAAATAAAGCAGTTTGTTTGCTTCCTAAATACCAGCTGGCATTTGAGTGAAAACAGAAGTAAAGGTAGTCACATCAATGGGACGCGCTCATTCTATCGCTCATTTGTTCTCAGCAATGACTACACCTGATCCTGCAGCTATAGTGTATGTTTATTACTGATACTGTGATTTGTCATCCATTGGCATGTTTTATTGAACCTTCACAGATGCAAGGACATACAGTATGCATCTGGCAGATCATTTTACACAGTGTCTGTCAGACAGTTTATTTCCTTAACGTATAATATTATCGGCTTCTAACTCTGATTTATGTGAGTTTGAACCATGAGGGAAAGTCAGAAAGTCAGAGGCTTCACTTTTGGTCTCTGTTACAACAGGCCAGAAGCTTCATTTTCATCCAAATGTAGCACCTTTCACTATATTAATACTTTAGTATTATTTTAGTATTGTGACTCGAGACATACAGTACATCTTCTTTTAGGAGTAGCCTACTGTGCTTAAAGAATTAAGAAGATTTAAATATTTAATAATATTTACGTAAAAAAATATACACTGTTATTGACAATTAATTGATACTTTAAAGTAAGAACATGGGTGGTTCTAGGCAAGGGCCAACAGGGGCCAGTGCCCCTGTAACTCTGAGCTTGGCCCCTCCTGTGGCCACCCCTCTTAAAGGAAGAGCCCCCCCTCATAACACATACACAGTATTTGACTCAACAACCGGACTCACAATCAAGTATTAAATACTGTTACTGAAACAAATATAAATCATGGTATTTAATGATGTGTGCTATTATTTGGCATAATATATATATTTTTTAAAAGCGATCATCTTTGTCTCTTTTTCACCTGGGTTTAATGTTCCCCTCTGACAAAACAACTGGCCCCCGTTTGGCCCCCTCAGTAAAAGTGGTCTAGAACCGACACTGTGTAAGAAGTGAAAGTAGATATGATTGATGATATGATGATGTATAAAGCGTTTTTAAAATTGCAATTAATTTGTATGTGTGCGCGCCGTTAACACTTCCGGCCACCCCTGCAGAAGTCAATGGCCCTGTATGGACCAACCCAGTCAAAAAAGTCTGGCTCCCCTACTGCAGACGTCTGCAGTACTGACACCATTAATCACTAAGGGCAATTCATGAAATAATACTTTGATAGATTTCTGGATTGTATTTATGAAGTAAAACAACTTAACCTGGAAGTATTTATGTCAAAAATGAATTGAATTTATTTATTTAATAGGGACAATACAATTTAACATAATTTCAATACAAAGCATGAAACTGATGTGCTGCATAAAGAGTATATAGCTATTGCTAATTTCCAACTCGTGTCCCCAGTTGGGCCTTTGTGTAAACAAACAGATTAAAATGTACAACATTCAGTTACATAAAACCCCATAACACGATATGAGGATACATTAAAATGCATGTACAACAATACAAATGCTATGAACCAGTTTAAAATAAAGTTTTAAGATACTAATTAAAAGTGGGTACAGCTCTGGTTTGCTTTGAGCATTTCACCTGTTTTGTAAAAGATTTTAAGTCCGATATTGATTTTATTTCAGGTGGTAATGTGTTCCAGAGTTTACAGCCTTTGATGGAGAAGGCTGATTGACCAAACGTAGATCTACGATGTTGTATGCTACAGTTTCCATTCACAGTGCTTCTTGTTACCCTGTTTCCGTCCTGTCTTTGAACACATCTGGAGAGGTTCAGGGGCCAGATTGTTGATACATTTAAAAACAAGTTTCTACACACATCTTTGACACATCTGATCAAAGACGTGAGTGAGATCTTGAATCTAACTATCAATTAAATACAAGCTTTATACTCAGTACTGATGTGTTTTGATGTGAGAATGTTTCTGAGTTTCATTTCCAGCACTGTTTGTGAGTGTTAGTGTACAGAGTGCAGAATAATGGATTTGACCTGATTTCACCTCATCCCTGATGCTCTCATGTATTCAGTTTAACGCTGTGTTTGTTGAAGCAGAAACAAACCTGCAGACGCTTTGTGTTCATTACAAGCTGTGCCAAGGCAGGATGTATGGATTTTTCAACTTACTATTCATTTCCTGAGATTTATTTTTTCATCACTTGGCCAAAGCAAATCGCAATTCTCTAAAAAGCTAATAGTGCGTTTTCAGTTTTGTCCCGGCAACAGTTCAAACTAAATGTTTTCAAGTCAATCTTTCATTTTGTATTACTTTCATGCTGCAGGCTCAGAAAAAACACTTCCACTTGTATTCCTTGATTAATGTTGTACTGTGTTACAGTGTTTTAGACTTTTGGTCAAAAGCTTCTATTACATTTTTGCTTGTTCATCTTTTTAAAGACCTTTGTGGATTTTATGACCTCTGTGGCAGTTCTGTTTATTGCACTGTGCCTGAGTCTGGTCCACTAAAGCAATGGAGTGCTATATCCATAACTAATCCCTGTGTTGGGAGACAGCGTGTGTGCGTCTGTGTGTGTTTGTGAGTCTATGTGTATGAGCATGGTGTCCTGCAGTATTGATATCTTGGCGCTGACGGGGAGGTGGAGCTGAGAATCTTTTAAGCTCATAATCCTGAGCGCTCCACCTCTCCCCACCCATCTCCTCCTCTCTTCCCTCTACTTTTCTTATTTTCAGTCTGGCTTTTATTTAATATTGAACACTTCTGAACACTACAGGGCCAGACTCTATTCCAGAGAGGCTAAAATCACTTCAATAGCCCAACAGAACGCTCTCCTTAAAGTGGAACAGTTTATTTTCTGTATAAATGTGAGACATCGTAACATGCCAGTTTGCTCTGCTATGTAAATTACTCTATGACCACACATCAACATGTGGTTATTTAAGTTGAGAAAAGATAATGTTATAACGAGAAAATATGTAAAAGATTACGAAACAGATCTGCCCCTGCGTTGGGGTCGTGCCCCTGCGTCTGTAATTTTCAGTAAATGCTTGATAGCATCTTGAGACACCACGTAGCCAGCTTGAATGCATTTCAGACGCATGACTATCTGTGAAGCATACCATATCTATTTAACTGATCCTGAAGGAATAACCCTATGTCAAAGAGGTCAGAGTGCTTTTCGTCTGAACAACCATAAAGCCTTCCGATGCTTGCACTAAGTCGACAAGCTCATGAGAATAACTCAAGACGCTAATATTTTCCAATGCCTTAAACCAAGATGGATTATCAAATCAATAAGCCTTGTCATTGTTGCCTTCCCATCTCTGCCTGCTGCAATGCAAAATGTATTAACACTCTACTATCTCTTTTTTTCCCATCATATGAATGCAAAACGTTTCCATAGCCAGGATTAATATTGTCAGTAAAAATTAAATATGGATGTAAGACTTTGACAAAAAAATGTAAAGTTCATGATTAATTATGCACATTTCAAAACAAATAGAGCTATGAAAACAAGTGGAAACATGTGAAACAAAACAACAAAAAAGGCTGCAAATATGACTCCCCTGCTAGAAAAAGGAGTAAATGCCAAAGCCCCCATGAAGTAAGAGTCTGGCACTGGACAGAGCTAGCTAGTATGACTATAAGCCAAGCAGCAACCTCTGGTGTTGAAAAAAGAAGCCAATCTGCAAAAAACTGCAGTTCTTCAAATGTCCACTTGAGGTTGGCTGCCAAACCTGAGGAACCCCCTTCAAGTCTAGTTTAAAAATATCAATTTTCACAGAAGAAATAAACTTGTTATAGCCTGGTTCCAAAATACAAACTTGGTATTGATAGCTCATTTCCTCAAGAACTCATGTTATTTACTTATCAGTCCAGCTTCTTATTACCTCATCTCCAACCCTTTGACTGTTACGGGATTGATTGAAAGTTAGGTAGAGTTAACATTTCCAACATGGTGATCGCCATCGTTTGGATTCATAGCATCTCTTCAGAAACCAAGGGGTGACGTCAATGAGACAAAAGCTCAAATAAAATATTATCCAGTTTTACCCAAAATCAGACTTACATGTAGCAAAAACATGTATTTTTTACACTGTTCTCCATAAATACAAATTAATCAATCACTGCATTCCGACAGGCATCACGCACTTCTGTTGTGATGACTTGTTTTTAAGCGTTTTTGTTTTTTTTCTTTAGCATGTGTGTTCCTGGTATGCATCTATTTTGACTTGTTTATTTTTGCTCAGCGTGTTGCTGTCGCTGCTATTATTTGTTCCGGCTTAGTGCAGCACTTTTTTTTTCTTTTGACATTTGGAGCATATTTCTGGGCCGATTGCACGTTTTGTTGATGTTTTTTTTTTTAATTATAAATTGCATTGCTTCCTGAATGTGCAGCCTGTTTCTAGCAATGGCAATCTTTTGAGGGGGTTGTTGCGTGTTTGTTCTTGTTAGCCACCATACATACTGTATGTGCGTGAAAAAACTTTCTGAGACAGAGTCAAAAGTGAAAAATATTATGATACTTTCACCCTGCAATTTCCTGCTTGAGCTTCTTGAAATGGCTCAAATGTCAGCTTCAGTTTGGTTTAATGGGCAACAGCCCCTTCACATGATTATTAACTTACAGGATTGGTACCAGAAAGCTTAAAATTGCTGGAGGTTAAGGCTAGAAAAACCCATTTGAGCAATTCAACCTGGCTAGTACTCAATTCCAAATTCCTGGATAGCCGAAAAAATGAATGTTCACACAAGGGCACTTGTCCAATCAGCCACACTTCATTACAGTGGTTTTGTAATTTCCTGGACGGCATTCAAGGCGGAATTAAATCACTTCAAAGTGGAACAAGTTAGAGGGGAGACCTAGAGAGAGAGAGAGGGAAAAATACATATTTTCAGAGATGAATGATGACGAGCTGCTATACTGTTCCACAGTTCAGCAAGTCCTCTATCTTTAATCCACTGGAGATACGGGATTATTCTCAACAACAATACAGAGGCGCTATGTAGGCCAAGCTCTCTCCCAGAGCATCTGCTCAAGTTAATGTCAGGAAGTACATCAGCAGAGAAAGTCTCCTGGGTCTATTTTCTATTAAGATCTGTTGATGAAAAGTATGACTGCAGAACCTGACATGACCCAGCAGTTTTCTGCCTGCTGCGTACTAAATTAAACAAGTCTGACTGTGGAAATCACACTGAAATTAGACCTTTTCAGCTCGCTTGAGTGAGAAAATTACATCCTTAATGATGACCTCATTATAAACCAATTAGGTGTACAGTCTGGCCTTAACCATCACTAAATATATGAAATGTGGATTTATAACTAGTATCTGTTCCATGGGATTCAAAAGACGACTGTGCTATCATCAAAATCATGTTTCAATCAATCCATCGACTTGAAATCCAAAGTAAAGAAGCAATGTCAAATTGAAACACCACTTCATTTGGATTTGAATGACTGACAGTTCTATAAATGGTTCTTGTCTTTTGTTATTTTCCACACATGGCTGTATGTATGTAAGGTCAGTGTGACAAATAAAGGACAAACAAAATTCAAAGGTGTTCAGCCGGTAGATTGCCAATGGTGTCAAACTATGGTCAACATGAACCCCTCTGAAAACAGACATCGTTAAACGTACAACATGTAGAATTTTATGACAATGTTTACATTAAAATATCTAAATTAATTAAAAAAATACTAAACTGGGGCACTGGTGGCGCAGTGGTTAGTGCACGCGCCCCATGTATGGAGGCCGTAGTCCTCCAAGCAGGCAGCCCAGGTTCGAATCCCACCTCCTTTTCCGCATTTCATTCCCCTCTCTCTCTCTCGCTCCCTGATTTCCGACTCTATCCACTGTCCTATCGCTCCAATAAAGGCACCAATAGCCCAAAAATAATCTTAAAAAAGACTAAACCTATGATTTATATATTTTTTGTTGAGTATAAACATGACCCCAAGACAGAATGTTTATCGTTGCCATGGAAACACCGGACGTTACGTCAAAGACCGCTGCACAAAGAAGCAATAATTGCCACTGAAAGCTGTCGTACTGTTGCTGTATGTGCTGCTGTGATAAAAACAAATTGAGTGTATGTATGTATCTGAGTATAAATTATACTCAGATACATCGTCGGTAAACATATTCTCTTCCTCAGGTCTGATTCGTCCGTTCGTCTTCACTTCGGTCAACGCGGAGTTCGGTTTCACCGGAATAGCAGAGAGATTCCCCGCCAGCCCCCGACGTCATCTTTTGTTATTGTAATATTGATTGACAGCCCCCTGGCGGCGGAATCTACATATTTTATCTTAAACGAGTTGCTCATTAGCATGCTAATTAGTAGCATGCTGGCTGCTTGTTAGTCATTATTAAGCGCTTAATACAGCCTTATTCTATATGACCATATTCAGTAGCTAATAGGCCATTAACTAAGAGTTTGCCCCTCAATTCCCTCCTCTTACTGCTTATTGCTAGTAAGTTTGGAAAATGTTGTACATTCATTATGATAAATATGCTCTTGCTTACTTCTACCATATAAGGGCCAAACTAAGCAATGTATTTTAAGATCTTTATATATGTTCAACAACTTCCTAACTCATAATCAGTAAGCAGTAATTAGGAAGATATTGAGGGCAAACTCTTCGTTAGTGGACTACTAGCTATAGACTATGGTCATGCACAATACGGTACTAACAACGGAAAGAGATGCTAAGATCAACAAGGGGGCGCTACTCTGCCAGGGCAAATCCTGACACTGCTCAGTGTGTGCGGCCGTTGTTTTTAACGGTCCCCTTTTAATGTCTGTACTTTGTGTCGTGCTTTTAAATGTGTTTCAAGTTGTGTTTATTGTTGGACTACTACGCAGCCAGTGTTCTACTCATTAGCATGCTAATAAGCAGCTAGCTAATGGTGAATATTGTGACCTTATTTTAAAGTGTTACCAGTTGGGTTAAATACAATACGATAACAGCTAAATAAAACTGCTCCAAAATCTCTGCCATTTTCTCTGTACTAGCCTT
This sequence comes from Labrus mixtus, assembly GCF_963584025.1. NCBI lineage: Eukaryota > Metazoa > Chordata > Actinopteri > Labriformes > Labridae > Labrus > Labrus mixtus. The sequence continues at coordinate 27,920,196 of NC_083625.1, forward strand.
CTCATTTGATGAAGAAAGCACTCTCAGAGACAGAAAAACAATAAGTGAAAACGTGTGGCTGATGGATGGCAGCCCAGGCAGAGCAAGCAAGGTGAAAGCAAATGGAATTACAGAGAGAATGGTTAGCATCCCTCTGTGAAATCAAATTATCAGCTTTCCAATCTCAGCCCATGGCATATGAGGAATAAAATGACTGTCTGCTACTGGGAACTCCTAACATGGAAAACTCTTCACGGCTGACAGCAGAGTGTTGGGTGCTGATCGGTCTATTCATAACATTGATGCACCGGCTGAGCTGAAAGCCGACTGTGATTCACACATGTAGAGCTAAAATGTCTACATGCAAACTCAAACTCAAAGCAAGTAAAAGCTTCCCCCTGATTTGTACAGAGCCTCATCCCTGAAACATTTCACCTGAACGCATTCATCAGGCAGCGAGGAGACAAAGGAATAAATGTTAACATGATGCTGCTCTGAGACCAGCGCAGGCTGTGCCGGTAGATAAGCGTCTCAGGAGGTTGTCAGTCCACCCCGGCCACCGCGGTGACATTTATTAATCGCAGTCTCAGGAGAAGGCAGCGCGGCTCTCTTTAAGTCCATTTTAGCCGACAGAGCCTTGGGAAATTAATGCGCTCCTTATTTAGTCCAGCTATAGTCTTTTTCTATGTAAAGCAGTGCTGCCAATATGCCAAGGTACATTCAAAGAGTTGAACAAAAGGCGCAATCCAACCCTTCTCTACACAGAATTCATATAAATGCTGCTCTTTATTGCTTTCCGAAGAAACTTTCATTAAACTGTTATGCTCTAACTGCTCTCTTTAAAGGGCCATGGAGTGATTTAGAAACCCATTGCAAGAACGCCTGTAAGACAGAAGAAAAAACATCTTTTGTATCAAGAATACCCAACTGAAAATAGGCCATGGATGGAGAAGCGAAAGAAAAAAGAGCCTCCAATAAAGAGGCAAAGCCTCATCCATGTGACCTTGCATTGTTCCATTGATTGGTATGCTGTGTTTTTTTTCAGGAAAGACAACAACAAGACAGCGCAAGGTAGACTAAAAATATAGACAAAAAAATATACAAATACTGCTTACATGCACATGCATTGCACATACGTACATTTGCTGGATCTTTTTGACCAATTTATTTCATTATTATGAAAGTCACTCAGGACTGGGTTTAGTAGTTGCAGTACTGACATGTTAAAGAGCACTCAGTGGACAATATATTTCACAGGGGCCTGCTCAATGGGGTTATATTAACAATTCTCCCCACCCTAATAAATTCTGAAAATAGAAAAAAAAAAAAGTCTATTTCTGGGGGGGCACAACTGTTCAGAATTGTACCTGCTGTAACATAACAAAGCAGACTGCACGGCATACAGAAATGGGGACAAAAGAGAGCTCCTACAGTACGGGCATACACTGTACGGTTTTAAAAATGTCACTGTGGAATGTCAGCTATCACTGTGTGACTCACACTGTACGGTACGATTGTCGGGCACAAGCTCACTGCTCACTGTATGAGTTGAATCTGGACATTAGGAACAGTGACTGATAGGGGTTTGAATCACAGTATAGCTCACAATACCAAACACTTTGCTACATTAAGATTAAGATTTACTTTTATTGATCCCGCAAGGGGAAATTCTGTTTTTACACTCTGTAACTCTTGCAACACAGGCTGAAATATACACACATGCAGAAACAGGATCCTATGGACATGCACTAATGGAGAGATGTCAGAGTTACAGAGCTGCCCACAGCGGGCGCTCTTGAGCTGATGGTGGGGAGGGGGTTTGGTGCCTTGCTCAAGCGCACCACGGCAGTGCTCAGGAAGTGATCTGGCACCTCTCCAGCTACCAGACCAACTTCCATATTTGGTCCGCACCGGAACTTGAACCGGCGACCCTCCGGTCCAACCCAAGTCCCTACAGACTGAGCTACTGCCGCCCCCGTACATGCGGTCCACTGTAATGATAATATAACGATGCAGCTATTCTGCAATAACTGATATATTGCAAGACAATCAAAACATCATATGTGATCAACTGAAGAACATTAAAGGGCAGGATTACTCTATAGATTCACTGAAATTCAGTGTCAGTTTCACCTCTTATCACACTGCATCTCATAACTTATTTTATTCCACTGTCACCTACTTCTTTTGTCAATTAACTTCAGTGCACATTACCCTCATTTTAGTAAGAAGTGCCACAGTGAGAAGTCATGCAGTGGGGATGTGGTGAGTCAAATTACCAGGGAAATCTGCCTCAACTGCCATATCATTATATTAAAATATTGATACTAGACAACAGCATTTCAATATTTGTATCACATGAATCAGGACGATGATATATTACCATATCGATATTTTGTTCCACCCCTATTGATTATTATATTGATATTGACACACTGATGCTGTTGTGTCCACACGTCTGCAGTCTGCATCCAGAGCTCTGACTGTCTGAGACATATCACACACAGGGTTATCATTATACCAGTGTTGTGTGGTTAAGTGTGAAAATACAATGTTGGCAAATGCAGGCATGCTCCACAGCATTATATTTCTAAAATGTAAAGTCACTTAAAGAAGATACTTTCTTATCTTTCCTGTGGGGATGTGGTGTTGGAATGACTGAGCTGGGCTTGTTTCACAGACTGTCTCCCCTTATCACACATCCCTCCCTCCATGTCTAGTTCTGTCTGCAGTCAAACTGCAATTTTGTGATTCAATGAAAAAAAATAAAGTAATCTTCTGCAGACAGCCTGCTTCTGTTTTTGCAGTATGTTGTAACAAACGAATCCACATGCATTTTGTTTAAGGTTTTATCCTGAAAATGATTCTGGTATTACAAACTGAACATGCTTAGGATCCGTTTCCATTCCTCAAAATATCTCACATCGCTGAACTTGTATGAAAATTGTTTTATCTATAAATATGTAGTGATGCTGTACCTCCACAGTCAGAGCAAAAGACAGATTTGGGGGCTGAGATAACATGATGAGCAACAGATAACACATTTTGTCTATTAATGATCTGCACTGAAAGGAGGTGAGTTGCACCTCTAACTGTCTTCAGTTCAAAGTGTGAAGCCATCCTCACCTTTGTCAAAAACAAAAAGGCGATGGGGAGCTTGTTAGCAAAGAACACAGCGGGCGAGGATGAGTCCCATGTCTGTAACATCCTGACTGTCTGCAATATATCCACATTTCACAGAGACTGTGAAGGTGACACAAACTGTCTCAGCTTGCTGAGTCAAGGTGAAGCTACCTGCTTCAATTAAACATCTGCTATCTCTTCGCTGCACAGTTATAACTCGAGCCCGATCGATTACTGGGACAGCCGATAATACTGGTGATATTAGCATATCCAGTGACTATCAGTATCGGCTTACTTACTGCTGATATGCGCTGATATTACTAGATTTATTTACGAGTCAAAAAGCATTGCATTTGAGTATTGCTGTATTACACAAGTGGTTCTCTTTCACCAGCAGAGGGCGCTATATGGATCATAACAAGCATTGTCACCCTCCAGAGTGTCAAGCGTTGATGCAAGCACATGCACAGTTACTTTCCAGTTGAGTGACCATCTTGTCTCAGTTAGACTGTATGTATTTTAAGTGTTGAATGGAGATCTAAGAAAGATATTGGCCAATATATCGGTATCTGATTTTTTTCTTTCCCCAATATCGATATCAGTATTGGCCCCAAGTATGTCATATCGGTCGGACCATAGTTAAAAGCAATTTAATCCATAGCTCAATAAGATCCTTTGCTATATGAACACATCGCTAATGCCTAAACTTGTCGCAATGCGTGAGGACAAATTATTTAAGTTTGCAAGAATCCATTTTTACATGGGTATAATGTCCATGCTTTTACAACATTTTAATGCAGTCAGATCAAGCTAAAGCTAAGCTATAAGTTTATGCAAATTTTGCAATGAAAAAAACCCTTTTTCGATTCATTAAGGATTCAAGAGGGAAACGTCACAAACACAGCAGGGGTTGTGTAAAACATGAAGAAGAGCCTAAAGACATTAAAAAACTAATTTTAACTTTCATACACTCTTAAATGTTTGTTCATTTATTGCATTTTATATCGTAATGGAAATATTGATTAATGTTATTGCACATTGCACATTTCCTCATATCATGCAGGCTGAATATTTAAGAGCTTGAAATAAAAAGAACTGGGATGATTTTAGTCTTTTACATAATAAACGTTCACAGAATCTGGAACCCAGGAAGTAAGCCTTTGTATTAACAGATAAATAAAAAAGAGAGCGTTTCCTCTGAATACTGAAGAAAAGCTCATCAGAGTCTGTACGGTCGTGACTGTCTGACAAGCAGCCGGATCAAACCGACTGGATCATCCAAAATCAGATGTTTAACAAAAAGCTGTGGCAAGCAAGAGAGCGAGAGAGAGAGAGCAATGGTGGTCAGGGAAAAGTAGAGATAGTGTAGAAATTGAGTGCCGTTTTCCAGAACATAGAAGATAATCTCACAAATAAGATGTGATTTGTTCTTTAAAATAGACTGTAATTACTCATTCAGAAAATAAAGACCTCCACACACACACACACACACACACACACACACACACACACACACACACACACACACACACACACCCCGCAGTAATGTCCCAGAAGTTGTTTGTATGCAGTTGAAGCCATGCTCCATCGTTGGCACAAGCTTGTGTGTGGCCTGGTGTGTGACAGAGGTCAAAGCAAACTCTGACCTCTGTCACACCTGCAAGCTCCATTACAACCTGACTGCCCAGTGATTGACACCCAGTAATGTCCCAAACAGGTCCAATTAGTACGGAAGGGATCCAAAATAGGCAGAGGGCAGATTCTCAGCAGATAGAGAGGGGGAAAAAAAATAACTGCCAGAAGATATTGAAAGAGGATTGCGGGAGGGGGGTTATTATGATTTTTGCATCATGTCAGACTGTGAATTGATTTCTGGGAAGAAAATGAAAAATTCCTGAATGCCTTTTAGTACTACTTACAATATGTCGGCAGTTTTGTTCTGTGTTAAGTGACTTCTTTATAGTCAGAAAAAGGGAAGTCATCTGATTTTGTGAGGGTAGGATTATTTATTTATTCATTTATTAATTCATTCTTTTTGTTGCTGCGGAAACAGAAGTATTAAATATAGAACAGTATTTTATATACATATATGGAAGTTTGAAAATCTGATTCCTCCTTATTTTACAATTTTCAACTAGCTAACTAAAAGAGCTAGTAAAAGGATTCCTGATTTTAGTTTTACATCTGAAGACTTCTGGATCCTTCTTAAGATTGTTAAAGGAAGAATGTGCAACTTTTTAATCCAGTAGGTGTCGCCCTTGAGCACCAGCATTAAACCAAAACAAGCTGTTGTTTGGCGACACCTCGGCTATTCTGAAGTCTCCGCTCTCCTCCAGTGACACACCCCCAACCCCTCTCCACTCGCATCCGCATGAAGGAGTTATGAATGAGAACGCACCATACTTAAGAACCATTAATCGCAAGCGGTGGACAAAATTGTCCTTGGCTTGAGCTGCAATAGCCTGTGTCCTACATTGTTGTGTTAGCAGGCTAATGCTAGCACACTTCGGTTAACTCGTAACTTCATGTTGCAAATAAATTGACACAGAATGACGGTGATCTAAAGACACTTACATGACACCCAAACAAACAGTGAGTAAGCTATATTATTTTCTTTTTCTTTAGTTCTTCACTAAATCAGCTGTATCCTTAAGGCTGTTCCATCCATGTAAAGATGATGTAAACACAGCTCCAACCACAGTACAGCTGGTGGGACTCACTCTTATTACTCATTGTAGACAGACATTTACACAGGATATACATGAATTCTGCTTTATTTATGTGTGAAATGTTGCACAATCTTCCTTTAAAGCTATGGCTCAGTATTCTATTTGTGCTGGTGTACATGTTCTTACTTACAGTTTGACTGAATAAAACAAATTAAAAAATATAGAAATATGTTGTTATTTAGCTTCCTCAAAACAACACAGAGCTCTGTAGCTTCACAGTGGTCAAACTTAAGAGGTTATATTCCCAACAGTCAAAAGCCATGCTGTGCTGTTGCTGACGTCACACTCTGAAGACACAGCTCAGGCTTTATAGTCATCTGCTGATCGAACAGATGCAGCGGTAATCCGTTGTCTACATCTCTTCAGTTAGAAAAAAAATAAATAAATAAATAGTCTGACTTTTATGGGCTGAAGAAAATTGAATTTATTTTGAAGCAGCCGCTACAGACATCTGGACCCTATTACAAGTCGAGCATCTAGCACGCGCTTTAAATTCAAAAGCCTTTTCAACCAATGTGTCTGTATGAGTGGGCACTCACCAACAAGATGAAAGCAAAGCATGACCACAGAATGTGTGAATCAATTTCAGAATGAAACAGCCATCACTGCTCAGCCCGCAGGATGATGCACATCACGGCAAGTTCAGACTCAACCCTCCAATTGACCGAGTGCACGGCTACACGGGGGGAGCAATAACTCGATTCAGTTAAAAAAAAAACTTTATTTATCCCAGTGGGGCTGTTCCTGAGGCAGGCAGAGTAAAATGAACATTCAAACAGAACCATTTGAGATGGTGCAAGATGGATACAACAACAAAAGACATGTCACAGAGACAACACAGTCCACTAAAGGGGATACATTCAATCGGCTTTTGAAGATAAATGACAATTTCTTTGGACATTACAAGCTCTATTTATTATTCTGCATTACGCATAGTATTATATTGGCTGTTCAGTGGTGAGGTCTCTGCCCAGCACTACAGCACTAACATGTCTGTAATTATAAAGATGGCAGTGTGCTGTCCGTGGTCCTGAAAAGGGTCAACAGTGAAGTCTGAAAGTCAAGAGTACAGAGCGGAACAATCAAGTACTTCAACAAGAGCCTTCTGAGGTGACTCTTGAACTTTGAAACTAAAATGTGACAATTTAATCTTTCCCTTTAATATAATTTTTTAATAAATATTAAAAGTCTCCCTTAAGAGAGGAGAGAGCTCCTTATCTTTTAACATCCCTACCCGCTTACTACAATGGCATATTCTTATCATTTAATGCCACCTTAAAAGACATGTGAATTCATCACAGCAAGTCTGTGAAGACCTCCCAGTAGGTCCTAAGCGAGCAATGTTTACACTGAAAAACCAGTACAGTAGAAAAAAAACGCCCATAAAAATCCCAGAAAGTTGACGATTCATGTCATCAGTTGTGCATGACTCGATGATTAAACTCTGACACCCTCGCTAGTTGGCAACAGAAACACTAGTCAGTTAAACACATCACTAACAGTTTTACATGTTGAACCTGAATGACGATCTGATATTAAGTCCGTTATGGACATATTATGCAGAAAGGGTCTTTCCGGTAGTATGGGATGGGGTGCAGTGCGGCTGAGCTGAGCACAGCACAAGGCTGTGTGTGCTGTTCTTGCACTCTGCGCAGAAGTTAAAATGTTCTTTTTAAAGTTTATTTTGGGGATTTTTATGCCTTTAATTTTGACACATGACAGTGGATAGAGTCAGAAATCAAGGAAAGAGAGAGAGAGGGTGGGGAATAACGTGGGAAAGGAGCATTGGGTTGGATTCGAACCCAGGCCACCCGCTTGGAGGCTACAGCCTCGGCACATGGGGCAAACACACTAACCAATAGGCTTCCAACGCCCCAGTTAAAGCTTTATTAACTTGAACACAGTGCTTCATGACAACCCCTCAGCAGGTCCAATAGGAGGGAAGATCAGATCACAACAAACAGTGTCTCACTTTCCTGAGCTCTAGCATGTGGCAGAGGCCACTAATTGCATAATTAGGGGTGTGGCTTATTTGAGGTACAGTTGGACGTGGGATAGATGTTTCCAGGAGGACTATTTCTAGATTGATTGAAAGATAGGATGAGATAGCATTTCACAGTATTGCATCCACCATGTTTCTTCTTTATAACACCTCTCCAGAAAAAACTGAATTTGAGTCACGTCACTGAGACTACGTCTATTTTTATACAGTCTCTGATTCAAAGTTCATATTGAACAACCATTAATGATTTCACTGATAAAATCCTAGGTCAGCTACAGACAAACAATATATTTAACTGATTAAACCTTTTGAAAAAATGTAATGTTGTCATCAGCCTCATGGAGGTCTCCATCGTGGTTAGCATGCTGTTAAGATTATTTAACATTCAATATACATAACGATTTTGAACATCAACACAGCAGAAAACAAATGTTAGATGTGAGAATATAGAGTGAAATCCTAAGCAGACACTGAAGTTGCACTCTCTCCCTCTGTTTAATCTGATCGTCTCTGTTCTTTGTAAATACAGAGTGGACGTCACCTGCACTGACATGCACACCGGTCATCCCAAGCAACACAAAAAAACAAAGTCAGAGAGCTCCTGCACAGTGTTGTCAAAGTGACACAGGAGATAGCTTTGCAGTGAGTTCAAATGAAGGCTTCTGCATTGATATGAAACCTACAGACTTAGTCTCAAAACATTGTTTACTTGATGTTTAGGTTAGCTATAGCATTAGCAGGATCGCTAGAAAGCTAATAATTACATTACATGGATTTAGGTCACTAGACAGATCACAGGAATAGCTCCTATAGTTAGAGGAGGGGGCAGGCTTTAACTGTGCATGACTGTGTGTGTCTGTGTTTGTGTTCAGCTCAGCAGCTAACACAAATCTGTGACAGAGAATG